>NC_025993.2:37181153-37414209 GCF_000442705.2 Elaeis guineensis
GAGAAAATTCATGAGAAGTTGCTTCTCGTGAATTTAAATATGCACAGAAGAAGTGAGGTGGCGCAGGGAGAAAAGTCAAGGTGGTTTGAACCTAATTGAGCCAACCTAATCTAAATAGGTTAAGCACAATTAGAATAAATTAAATCCAACTTAATTAGGCTTAATTAGGCTCAATAAAATCTTAATCAAATCAAAATTAACTAAACCTAACCCCTGATCAAATCAGGGACTAAACCACCTTAGCGATTAGGTCAACATTTAACCTAATCGGGTCAATCCAAACTGAATCCAATTCAATTGGACTTGATCCAAAAATAATTACTCAATCAAATTGAGTTAATTAGCGATCAAATCACTAATTAAACCTCTCATAAATATTGAGTCCAAATCTGATGGGCAATCAGCATCAGAGACCATCGATATGAAACCCTGATCAAAGAGTTCAAATTTCAAATTCAAAATTTAAAATTCAAAATTTTGACCCCGGTACTCAAAATGTGTGGAACTCATGATCAGAGAATCTTAATTCTCAATCATAGAGTCCCAGACACATAAGACTCATAATCAGCCATCTGATCAGAAAGGAACCACTAATGTGTGTGACCCCGCAGGTTCGAACCTAAGCCGGTAGCACAGGAACCAATTCCTGTACTAATCGAAGTGACCATCTAGCAATGGTACCCCGACGATCGGATAGGTCGAATAATCGCAATCGCAATATTCAGAACCTACGTAAATATGGTTACCGTATAATTCATCCCTTTTGACCCCTGTGTTTAGGACGACTCAGGGTTAAACTGTCAACCCTGATGATATCATCCGAATCGTGCTCAACTCAATTAGTCCTGTGACTCCTCACTAGGACTACCCTGGCCAAGATTTTGCTAAATTGAAACACGACTGTACACAGCTCCTAAACTGGAGTGGTCAATCCCATCTTGACACACGCACCGACAAGTCAAGTACTTGGCTACACCCAGCAGCCTTCCGTCATTGAATTAGAAATTCAGGTAGTTCAGTGCCTAAGTGCAGTGAGTTGCTTGCAAGTCACTGTGGCGGTCTCAGGTCGGAGGGACATTTATACCCATATCCCATCGGAGCAAATCTTGACAGCAGAAATAGCTCCGGAGTTGGTCACGTTCAGTGCAGATGTACCATTACATTCTCACCTGTATGCCATACCAGTGTCTCCACACTCTTTGGTTATGAGGACAACCAACCCATATGGCACACAACGACCTATGCTCGATAAATGTTGTCGTCCTTGGTAACAACGTATCATTTGGTCGCGAACATGTTTAAGGACTAAGCGACAAATCCTCCTTTGTCGAGTCTAAATAGTCTTAAGGACTTCACCACAACACAGGAGTTCATTAGAAGATGAAACATTTGTGATGAAAAAATATCAAAATAACTTTTATTTATTTATAATTCATGTACTAATACAAAAGGAGCACAACCATCAACAGGCTGATGATTGGCTTTGGGATACTATTCCCAACAATCTCCCACTTGGCCTAAAGCCTATCGGTGTAGTATCTAATACCCATCTTCGACTTGTAGTCATTGAACTCCTTCACCGCAATAGCTTTAGTGAATGGGTCAGCCAGGTTCTCCTTCCAGTCGATCTTCTAAAGATCAACGTCACCTCGATCCACGATCTCTCGGATGAGATGGTAGCGGCGCAGAATATGCTTCATCCACTGGTGTGCCTTTGGTTCCTTCGCCTGAGCAATGGCTCCAGAGCTGTCGCAGTAGAGCAAAACTGGACCAACAAGGGAGGGTGCTACTCCGAGCTCGGTGATGAATTTTTTCAGCCACACTGCTTCTTTGGCAGCATCTGATGCAGCAATATACTCCGCCTCGCATACTGAATCAGCCACAGTATGCTGCTTGGAACTCTTCCAGCAGACAGCCCCACCATTAAGGGTAAAATAAATCCTGACACACTCTTGCTATCATCGTGATCAGACTGGAAACTAGAGTCTGTAAACCCTATAAGTCTCAAGTCCGATTCACCATATATAAGCCACTGGTCCTTAGTATTTCTTAAATACTTCAGGATGGTTTTAACAACCTTCCAGTGATTCTCTCCTGGATCAGATTGTTATCTACTCACTACCCTAGTGAGTATGCCACATCTGGTCGTGTACATGTCATGACGTACATGATAGATCCCACTGCCGAAGCATATGGAATCCTACCCATATGCTCTCTCTCTTGAGGTGTTGTCGGACAATCCCTCTTCGAGAGAGAATTTTCATGGCCTATTGATAGATAGCCTTTCTTGGAATTTTCCATGCTGAACCTTTTCAGCATAGTATCAATGTACGTGGATTGGGATAAGCCAAGCAACTTTTTGGATCTATTTCTATAGATCCTCATCCCTAGGATGTAGGAAGCTTCTCCCAGATCCTTCATGGAGAACTGTGACGATAGCCAAATCTTTATTCCCTGTAATGCAGGGACATCATTCTCGATTAAGAGAATATCATCCACATACAATACAAGAAATACTACTACTGGACCATTAGCCCACTTATAAATGCAGGGCTCTTCTCCATTCTTAACGAAGTCATACATTTTGATCGTCCTATCAAAACGTATGTTCCAACTCTGAGATGCCTGCTTAAGTCCATAAATGGACCTCTGTAGCTTGCACACCTTAGGCTCATCTGTGGATGTGAACCCTTCAGGTTGTATCATATACACCTCTTCGTCCAGCTCTCCGTTTAGGAAAGCTGTCTTCACATCCATCTGCCAGATTTCATAGTCCAGATGGATAGCTATCGCAAGCATAATCCGAATGGATTTGAACATTGCCACAGGAGAAAATATCTCGTCATAGTCTATACCATAACGTTGACGATATCCCTTGGAAACCAGACGGGCTTTATAGGTCTCCACCTTTCCGTCTGCGCCCCTCTTCCTTTTGAAGACCCACTTACACCCTATGGGTTTTACTCCTTCGGGTGGGTCAACCAATGTCCACACATCGTTGACCTTCATGGACTCCATTTCGGATTTCATGGCCTCTAGCCATTTCTCAGAGTCAGGTCTCTGCATTGCATCCATGTAGGTGATCGGATCCTCATCGTTTTCATCAAGTTCGACAGGATCACCATCCCGGACCAAGAAACCATAGTATCTGTCCGGTTGATGTGGTACTCTACCAGACCACCTTAAGGGTGCATAATCAATGGGCTCCGGATCTGATCTAATCAAATCCGGTTCAGGTTCAGTAACATGTGTCGGTTTTTCCACCTGTCGAACTTCGTCAAGTTCGACCTTAGAGGCAACAGTTTTTTCACTAAGGAACTCCTTTTCTAAAAAAATTGCCTTAAGGCTGACAAACACCTTTTGCTCATCAGCAAGGTAGAAATAATACCCTTTGGTCTCTTTTGGGTACCCTATAAAATTACACTTGTCAGACCTAGGTTCAAGTTTATCTGTAATTAAACGTTTAACATAAGCCGGACACCCCCAAACCCTAAGGTGCAAGAGTACTGGCTTACGTCCTATCCATATCTCATATGGCGTTTTGGCTACAGACTTACTCGGAACTCTATTTAGAAGGTAACAAGCCGATTCGAGCGCATATCCCCAGAGGGAGATCGGCAGACCAGCAAACCCCATCATGGGTCGAACCATGTCTAATAGGGTCCGATTCCTCCTTTCAGACACACCATTATGCTGTGGTGTTCCAGGAGGAGTCCATTGAGAGAGAATCCCATTCTCCCCTAGATACGTCAGAAACTCATTGGAAAGGTATTCACCTCCTCGATCAGATCGAAGAGTTTTAATACACTTTCCAATTTATTTTTCTACCTCATTTCGGAATAGTTTGAACATTTCAAATGATTCCGACTTATGCTTCATTAAATAGACATACCCATACCTAGATAGGTCATCTGTGAAGGTTATGAAGTAGAAAAATTTATCTCTTGCACTTGATCTCATGGGTCCACATACATCAGAATGTACCAGACCTAAGAGTTCACTGGCTCGCTCACCTTTTCCAGTAAAAGGTGACTTGGTCATCTTTCCAAGAAGACAAGACTCACAGGTTGGAAGTGATTCACAATCACTAACTTCAAGAATTCCTTCTTGAGCCAACCTGTTTATCCTGTTCTTATTGATATGACCTAGCCTATAGTGCCAAAGGTAGACTTCTGACACATTATCTATTCTAGAATGTTTACCGAAGTTTTGAACCACATTAACAGGCTGTGATAGTAAGTAAATTCTATTATTTAATTGTCCAACAAATATTGTAACACCATTCAAAATGATATTGTAAATATTTTTTTTTATTAAAAAATCATAACCGTACATGGCCAAAAGGCCTACAGAAATAATATTTAATAAAAAACTTAGACAATAGTGACATTCACTCAGAATTATATTACGAGAATTGATTACAAGACTCATGATTCCTAAAGTTAGAACTGAAACTTTGCTTCCATCTCCAACGTTCAGGAACCTCTCGACTTCATCAAATCTCCTACTGACCTGCAGACCCTGCATCGAATTACAAATATGATAAGGGCTTCCGGTATCCAATACCCAGGCAGTAGTATCACAAATCGAAAAGTTGCAAGGAGTTATCATATAATTACCTTGCTTCTTCTTTGGCCTGTTCGGGTCCAGGGAGGCAATGTATTGAGGACAGTTCCTCTTTCAATGCCCCTGCTTCTTGCAAAAGAAGCACTCCGCCTGGCTCTGATCGTGCTTGCGCTTCTTGATCTGACCCTGTGCTACTGTCCCAGCATGAGATTGCACCTTCTTGTTTTTCTTCTTCTTGTTCTTCTTCCCCTTCCCAAAGAGTTGACGACAAGAAGAAGACCCTCCCACTACATTCACCGACTCTTTATGGAGTTGGTGATCCTTCTCAAAGTTCTGCAGCAACCCCAACAATCCGTGGTAGTTTACTGCAGGCTTTGTCATTCGAAAATGAGTAAGGAATGGGAGGAAGAATTTGGGCAAGGAATTAAGGATCGCATCCTTACCGAGCTGCTCATGTAGAGGAAAGCCCAATTTGCTTAGGCGCTCAATCATCTCGATCATGTACAGTACATGATCAGTGACTGAGGCCCCATCCCTCATCCGAGCATTGAAAATGGCACAGCTAGTTTTGTGCCTTTCAACGTCGTCAGGCATGCCAAAGGAGTCGTTCAACATTTGAAGCATCTCCTGTGGCTGGGCATTCTCAAACCTTCGACTGAACTCGTCATTCATTGTTGCCAGCATAATACATCGAACGGTGGTGCGGTCATTGAGCCACTTCAAGTAAGTGTCTCGGATCGCCTTACTAGCGTTCGGAGCTGGCTCCTCAGGTGCTGGATCTGTTACTACATAAAGGATCCGCTCATGCTCAAGGACGATTTTTAATTTTCGATACCAGCTATCAAAATTGAGTCCCATGAGCTTGTCATTATCTAATAATGACCGGAGCGACAGGGTAGTGGCCATAGCTGCATAAAGAAAAATGAGACCTCTATTAGTACATAAATTAATACTAAAGACTTGGACTTTAGTCTAAAGTTTTTCTCAATATTTTTACGAACTGGTAGCCTCATCCTCCAATTCGAGGAATTACTTTAATTCCTTAATGGGTACTAGAATCCACACAGACTACACACGAGCCCAACTTTGGTTGGTCAACCCATGTGCATCTATGGGTAGGTTCTTAACCAGTTGTTTCTCTAAACAACTTCTAGTAATTGATTTTGCCCCAGAACCTAATCAGTAGGCTTTGGCCTCCACTGAAAAGATCTGGTTAGGTCCAACCATTAACATGACTTAATTTAGTGAATCAGACCAATAAATGATCAGGCCCGACTTTGGCTGGCCAACCTAACCACCATCAGAAAGACTCAATCAAATTATCATATTATGAATAATAATTCTATTAGCGAATGAGCACCAGGCCTTTGGGCCTCCAATGATCATTGAACTAATGAACTCATTATCACTCACTTAATGGGAGGCTATGACTTAGTTATCATTATAACTTAATCATTTTAGGGACCTAATAATTTTGAGGATTTTATTAAAGAATAGTAGAGAAGAAATCATCCAGCCAATTTCAATCCTCCCACTGACTTCACCAAGTCAGATTAAAAAAAAGATTTAATTAAAGCTGGCATTAGGAGCACCTAAATCAGTCACACTGATTTACCTAATGACATGGGTGAGCTCTAATCACCAAGTGATCTAATCAAAATCTAACTTACCAGATTGGCCAGGTAAGTGAGATCAGTGGTGGGGATTTGCCATTAACTCGTCAATGATCGAATCAATGCGAGTAGCTCCCGCTTAAGAACCACTGGTCAAAACTGCCGAACTTACCTGAGACACCAACCGGTTCATTAGTTTTAATTTTGATCAACTTAGTAAATAGGGCTCCACCGCGTAGCCATGAATTAAGTCCATCTTGGTCTAGTTAAAGACATGGACCCATTCAACTACAACTATTGAAGTTGAGTCTAGAGTATCCTTGACCTAATCTAATTCAACTTTTGATTAGATTTGACCAATTACTCCATTTAGTCTATTTTTTAAGCTAACCTTAGGTCTAACCCAATTATGGACCTAATTCATCTAACCCATTGACCCACAAGTTTATGCAATTATCTTAGGTCTTAATTCACAATTCTAGACCTACTAGACAACACTTAATTCTTTTAATTAAGTACTTGGGCTGATGGGTCAGGGTTTGGCATTTCAAAAATAATTTTCAAATTTTAAAAGATTTTATTTTTTGTTCACCAAATGTTTTGACTCATTTCACAAACGGGTCAGCATAATTCATAAACAGCAATCCTATTGCTCATTTCATAACAGAAAATAACTCAAAATAAATCATAAATTTTTTTTAGATCTAATCTAACACATTCATGATAAATTTCTTAATTAAGTTCTTTCGCTGCTTCATCGGCATGGGATATAATTGCATCGGCACCCCTACTGCCATAGGAGACCCCATCGAATGGGAAGAGAAGGCCTTTAAACCCTACTTTTCTCCTATGATCGGATGGCCATGGCAACCAACCCAATTAGATTACTTGCTACTTGGATCAAGTATATCTAAATATACCAATTTTAAAATTTAAATTTTGAATTTCAAATTTCAAATTTTAAATTTTAAATTTTAAATTTCAAATTTGAGATTTCAATCAAATTTCAAATTTCCAATCTTTGAATTTTAAATTTTGAATTTTGAATTTCAAATTTCAAATTTCGAATTTCAAATTTCAAATTTGAGATTTCAACCAAATTTCAAATTTTGAATTTCAAATTTGAAACTTCTAACAAATTTCAAATTTCAAATTTCAAATTTCAAATTTCAAATTTCAAATTTTTTTGAATTTTGAATTTTAAATTTTGAATTTCAAATTTAAACTTATAGATTACACCTTAATCTACGCATGCATATGTATATCATATTCTAGAACCTTGCTCTGATACCATTTGTAGTAAAAATTTAGTGCAGGGGCAAAATGATAATTTTAAAACTTTTTCAAAATTACTATTTTATAGTGAAATTATTAATTAATCTCATTAATTAATACTAATTAACCATACACTAGGATCTAAATATGATACAACAGCATGCATTTAAATTTGAAATTCAAATTTGAATCAGTAAACCTTTTACAGTACTGTGTTCAGAACACATCACCTTTTGTGGGTAGTCGATCACCGTAATCTGATCACCGTCGGGGGGCTCTGATCATCACGTCACAGTCACACAAATATCTGGCCTCTGTGGATCATCCACACGAAGCTCTCATCTGATCAGCTCCTCACGAATGCTAGTTTATGATTTCACCCTTTTGATGGCAGATATTGATCGAACTCCTTCGATCAATGTGTGCTGACTCCTCGGATGCTCCAGATCATTTGCACGATTGCTTGAGAGACTGATAGATCTCTTCCTAAAATTTGGTGGACTCACGACACTCGTGGCACACCAATCTCACTTCCCAAACCCTAAGTAGAAACCCTAGGGTACACACTAGAAACCCTGTGCTCAATTTTCTTTCTTTTCTTTCTTTTTCTCTCGGAAGGTTTTGGACCTTCACCTTGTGCACAAACTTTCTTCATGCCCCAAAGTTTCTCTCCTAAAATTTTTCTGCACGTCCCACCTTTCTCCTCTTTTTAAAACAACGTCGAACGTGTCTTATCCGAGTGAGAGGATAAAGATAAGTGGTTGCACAT
Source organism: Elaeis guineensis (assembly GCF_000442705.2). Classification (NCBI taxonomy): domain Eukaryota; kingdom Viridiplantae; phylum Streptophyta; class Magnoliopsida; order Arecales; family Arecaceae; genus Elaeis; species Elaeis guineensis. The sequence goes on from NC_025993.2 coordinate 37,189,377, forward strand.
TTGAATTCAAATCAAATTTGAATTCAAATGCAAAACCAACTCATCCCTATCCACTTGTGCATGAGAAGAGAAGGGGCGTGAGTTGATTTGTGCATGGAGAGTTTACACGAGAAATATTTTCTCGTGTAAAATATGGGGCGCACAAGATAAGACCATGGCGCATGGATTAGTTGGTTGCTCATTCAAATTCAAACTTTCTTTTGAATTTGAATGGCCAACCAACTTATTTTTATCCAGATATTTGGCGCATAAGGGTGGGCGTGGGATGGCTTCTGCATGGAGAAAATTCACGAGATGTTGCTTCTCGTGAATTTAAATATGCATAGAAGAAGTGAGGTGGCGCAGGGAGAAAAGTCAAGGTGGTTTGAACCTAATTGAGCCAACCTAATCTAAATAGGTTAAGCACAATTAGAATAAATTAAATTCAACTTAATTAGGCTCAATAAAATCCTAATCAAATCAGAAATTAACTAAATCTAACCCCTGATCAAATCAGGGACTAAACCACCTTAGCGATTAGGTCAACATTTAACCTAATCGGGTCAATCCAAACTAAATCCAATTCAATTGGACTTGATCCAAAAATAATTACTCAATCCAATTGAGTTAATTAGCGATCAAATCACTAATTAAATCTCTTATAAATATTGAGTCTAAATTCGATGGGCAATCAGGCATCAGAGACCATCGATATGAAACCCTGATCAAAGAGTTCAAATTTCAAATTCAAAATTTAAAATTCAAAATTTTGATCCCGGTACCCAAAATGTGTGAAACTCATGATCAGAGAATCCTAATTCTCAATCATAGAGTCCCAGACACATAAGACTCATAATCAGCCATCTGATCAGAAAGGAACCACTAATGTGTGTGACCCCGCAGGTTCGAACCTAAGCCGGTAGCACAGGAACCAATTCCTGTACTAATCAAAGTGACCATCTAGCAATGGTACCCGACAATCGGATAGGTCGAATAATCACAATCGCAACATTCAGAACCTACGTGAATATGGTTACCGTATAATTCATCCCTTTTGACCCCTGTGTTTAGGATGACTCAGGGTTAAACTGTCAACCCTGATGATATCATCCGAATCATGCTCAACTCAATTAGTCCTGTGACTCCTCACTAGGACTATCCTGGCCAAGATTTTGCTAAATTGAAACACGACTGTACACAGCTCCTAAACTGGAGTGGTCAATCCCATCTTGACACATGCACCGACAAGTCAAGTACTTGACTACACCTAGCAGCCTTCCGTCATTGAATTAGAAATTCAGGTAGTCCAGTGCCTAAGTGCAGTGAGTTGCTTGCAAGTCACCGTGGCGGTCTCAGGTCGGAGGGACATTTATACCCATATCCCATCGGAGCAAATCTTGACAGTAGAAATAGCTTCGGAGTTGGTCACGTTCAGTGCAGATGTACTATTACATCTCACCTGTATGCCATACCAGTGTCTCCACACTCTTTGGTTATGAGGACAACCAACCCATATGGCACACAACGACCTATGCTCGATAAACGTTATCGTCCTTGGTAACAACGTATCATTTGGTCGCGAACATGTTTAAGGACTAAGCGACAAATCCTCCTTTGTCGAGTCTAAATAGTCCTAAGGACTTCACCACAACACAGGAGTTCATTAGAAGATGAAATATTTATGATGAAAAAATATCAAAATAACTTTTATTTATTTATAATTCATGTACTAATACAAAAGGAGCACAACCGTCAACAGGCTGACGATTGGCTTTGGGATACTATTCCCAACAAGGAGGAGCTCAGCATACGATAGAGATAAGATCGAGTGGCCTGGCTTGACTCTCATGTTTGCCCATCCATGATTAGCAGGTGATTGCCCCAGGGCATGGGGGCGAGGAGATCCAGAAGCTCTTGAAGTTAGAAGAAGACCGAATATCGAGTCGAGATGGAGATTGTTAAGATTTGATACCTCAAGATTCGGTCTACATTGAGCCCACAATGAGGTTCACGATAAAAAATGGAGTCTAACGAGATCAAGATCACCCCAAACAGAGCTCGAACGGAGGAGATACATACTTTTGAAGTCGGTACGAAATCCGAGGCAATGGAGGACAGTCGGCAGCGGTAGAGCGGTGGTGGTGTGGCCGTGCATGGTGGGGTGCAGCCTAGGCGAGCCAATGCGTGGGCTGGGCGTGCGTAGGGGGCGGCCCAACGGGCGGGCCCGGCCTAGGCCCGAGCACGCGGGCCAGCCCAGGCTCGGGTGCGTGGGCCGGTCCAGGCCCAAGCACACGCGGCCCAGTCCCAGTGCACCGCTAGGGCCTATTTTCCCAATCCACTATGGATTGAGTGGTCCACAGCTAGGCACGTGAACTGCGTGGGCATTTCCCACACATTTCGTATGATCTACGACACTATTCCATGGACCGACGCATGATCGGACGGTTTAGGTGGCTTGCTGTCTTGATCCAATGGCTTGGGGCTTAATTTGGGTGTTTTTAGAAGTCCTAAACCTAATCTAAGTGATGTTTAAGTGGGCCTGATCGTGTGAAACAATGGTGCTGGGGGTCTTTGGGCTTGGTTTTTCACAGGAAAGGACCCATTATCTCGCGTGGAGGTGCAGCGGAGACTAAACCCTTGAAGAGAGATGCATATGGTGCTGTGAGAGAAGGAGCAGGAGGCTTCTGGACAGCAGACAGTAGTCGCTTCAGGGGTTCAGGGGGTCTTCCAAGAGAGAGAGCTTTTGTGAGGGGAACTTCCTATGAGGGAGAAATTGGATGTACGAGGGTTGAGGGTGAGATCTTTTCTTGTAATATTTTTTATCTCATAGTGAAGTTTGCATGCTCCGTGGAAGCGAGCCTTTTTTTGGTTGATCCACATATTTGATTGTTTTCTGTTTATTTCTTCTTTCTTTCTGCTACATTGTGCAGTATCGAAAAGGTCTTGGGAGGTGGTGTCCTGACCAGACATCCATCCAATAAATAATTCATATATATACTAATAGGTCTTATGATTTTTTCTTTTATGCAGTTATGGCTAGTACCTTATTGCTTCGATCACTGTTGGACAGTGATAAGTTGATGGGACCTAATTTTGATAGCTGATATCAAAAATTAAAGATCATCCTGGAGCTCGAGTGGATCTTATATGTTTTAACAGATCCGACACCTGAGAATTTTGCTCCGAACGCTCGTGGTGCGGTCTGAGATACTTATCAGAAATGGCTCAACGATCGAACCATAGTATGTTGTATTATGCGAGTGGCAATGAACGAGAAGTTCAGTCATAAGTTTGAGGATGCTCAATCGGAGGACATGCTTAAAATGTTAAACGAGTCCTTCAGCACTCCTGATGATGTTGAGAGGCACAAGACTAGTTGTGCCATCTTCAACACTCACATAAGGGAGGAGGCGTCGATCACCAATCATGTACTGTACATGATCGAACAGATCGAGTGCCTGAGCAAACTTGGATTTTTCTTATATGAGCAGCTTGAGAAGGATGCAACTTTGAACTCTCTACCCAAGTCCTACCTCTCCTTTCTCAGTCATTATAGAATGACCATGCATGTAGTTAACTACCACGATTTGTTGGAAGTGTTGCAGACTTTTGAGAAGGATCACCAGCTCCACAAAGAGCTAGTGAATATAGTGGGAGGTTCATTTTCTAGGTATCATCTCTTTAAGAAAGAGAAAAAAAAAATAAGAAGAAGGTGCATAGTGCTGGGGCATCTAAGTTTGGCCTGAAAGAATAATGCCTTACAAGCTAATTGCATATGAGATGCGATCGGATATTTTCTATAATTTATCTTCCAAACTTATATAATTGACATTGTTATTTAATAAAATAGACATCTCGATCATTATATGCCGCATCTTATTATTATTTTTAAGATTATGATGAACTCCATAGGTCTGGACAATGATTTTAGGGCCGTGATAAAATTGCGCTAGTGAGACATAAATCCTTGATAGCCATGACCTAAAATATTTTCAGTCATTGGTTCATTGAGTCGAGGATCAATGATACTGGTAAGACTGGCATATCCTATATGCTCAGTGATGAGGGTGGTTGATCTCACAACCACTTGTATGGTGACACTAATACAAGGATGTGAGTGCTCATCAGAGAATGAGTTCACTGAATAGACCTATGAGAGAACATCTGATGGAGTTTTATTTACATGTCAACTGATAATTCTCTAGTGAAAGTTGTGTAAGTGATCTTTTGACCTGAGATTGCCATGGTACTTTGTGTACATGAATCCTTGTTTTGGTTCACTTCCTAACTTAGTTCTCTGATCTTTGTGTCGGATGTTTTGGATATGATAAAGTATGTATGTAGATTTTGAGTGATCAATAAGGGATCGGTCACTCCTAATAAGGGAAGCGAATATCCTATGTGATCTTATAGGTTGATGATTCTGGAAGTCTTTGGCCAAAGTAGGATGATAATTAGAAAAGAATTTCTAATGTATCATCAACTGAATCATCACCTTCTGATCGAGATATATTTAGGTAAGCAATTAGATTTGACATGTTTTCATACCCATAGCTCATTTGGGATGTTGTTTGACTGAAGGATTAATTTACACGATAACTTGCCACTGAAGGGTATTTTGATAATTTCTATCAAAATTTTATTTTTTTCAGATAGTCATGATACATTGCTAAATACCAATCTTGACTTATAGATTTATCAAAATTAAATAAGTTTAATTTAATAATTAATTAGAAAGAGTCTTAGTTGGTTGGGACTCTTGAGCTGACCTAATCTGATCGGATTAAGGTTAGATCAAGAGTCTATATCCACTGCTGGCTAGATTTGAAATCTAATGGATCACACACTTTAGAATTTAGTCTTGATCTGATTTAATTAGAATTTAATATAAATTCTAGGGATTAATTTGATATGCTAGCATATTGTATTAACCTAAGTTCCTAATTTGATTAAGTTCAAAGTGTTTGAGCTGAACTAGACCTATTGCCTTTGATCTGATTGGATTGGGTCTATTTTAAATGAACTCTTATCTAACTTGGAAGTGTTTTAAAAGTGGAAGGAGACCTCCATGCCACCTAGGTTCCATGCCTAAAATAAATTGCCACCCACCCTTTATTGTGTTGAGAAGTCGAAGAGACCTTCTTCATGAAGACTCTCATCCATCTCCTCATTTTTTCCTGATATCTTAATTATCACATGCTAATTTTTTATGAGAGATTTATGGGGCATAGAAGAGGAGGAGTCCTTCTATGTGAAGGCTCTTCTATGCCACTTAAAGCTATAGAGAATTAATTCTCTATGTGAAGATATGGAGTGCCAAGAGTTGGTGCCCCTTGGGGGTTCTTCATGTCCCTTCCTAACCTATTTGTATGGGGCATCCCATATGGGTTGGGTGATGGATTTTGGGTGAAAATTAGAGGCTTTTGATGTGTGATATGAGAGAAAAAATCTGAAAAAAATTTAAGAAAAAGATAAGAAAAAAATTGTGAGGAAAAATAGTAACAAGAGTGGTAAGAAAAATATCAAGTATTGCTGGTTTGTCCTAGGATTTGATTTTTTCATATGTTGGAGCATAAAATCAAATCCTAGGTTGTGAGACAACTAGAGAAAATTTTCTTGGCATGATTCTAGTAACAAAATCAAAAGCAATTGGATATTGGTACGATCATTCTTCGAGTTTGAAGCTGACAGTGTTCTTATGATGAAAGAGCTACAGTAGTGCACCAGTTTGGAAGGACCTTAGCCAACTTTCATGTGGATCACTATTGAAGGACTTCTATTTGGAGTCTTGTAAAGATCACCATCTTACCATACTACTTATTTGAGAAAGTATAAATTTCTATCTCTTTGTATGCTTGCTTTTGTTTTGCTCGACATCTACAAGGTGATTATAGGGTTTAGGTTTCGGTTCGATAGTTTTAATTGTTAAAGCTTTCGATATTATGTTTTAAATTTTTTTTTAAATTTACTTTTCATTGTGTGATCAAAACTCAGTAGTAGTATTAGAGCCAGATTTGTTATATTCAATCAAACAAGTATAAAAGTTGTAATATAGAATTGTTCTAATTCATATTTTGCCAAAAATATTGCATCAATTTCTAGCATCGATCTTAAAATCAAAAATTATTTTTGACTTTATTTGAACTATGGATTTAAATTTTAGTTATTAAAATTTTGAATTTATAATAATATGAAATTTATTGATTCATGGTTGCTTGATGCTTAAATCATTTTTTATTGATTAAGGGTGTAATGCATGCCTAATTTGATTAGGATTTATTTCAATTTTGACTAAACTTGTTATATATGTTAAGTCATTTGTGCACCCTTATATGATTATTGTAATCATTTTTGGTATATCAATATGATTGATATTATAACTTGAAAAGCATGTTGAATTGCATAATTTGTATGTTACATTTTATGTAGTAGTAGATAGGATGTATCGAGACCAGTTCAAAGATCCTCTATAAAATTATATTAAGTTGTAATATCAGGATTCACTTACAAATCAAATGTCGAATTCATTTGATCAATTGGTGTCTAGGTAAGTAAGAAAGGTGGTTTCTTAATTAGGTCCATATGCTGGCCTGGTCAACTTTGTTAGTATCTAAGAAAAGCTACGAAGAGCCTCCCACCTATTGACCTGGCTAATTTGATTTTATTGAGTTTCAGACTTAGATTGAATAGTGATGTAGACACTACAAGAGACTTCCTTCATGCTTGATCAATAGAGTATGTCAAGATCTTAGTGAGGTTGTTGTGCTATCCACAAGGCTTACTATAGCAATTGATATGATGTTGACTAAGTGCATATTGATACTTATGGCATATTTGAATAGTATTGCATTGTTGTGCAATCCACAAGGGCAACATTGTTTAAGTATGATTATATGGGATTGAAGGGTGAACTTAACTAGAACACTATAGTTTGTTGTGCTATCCATAAGACTATGAGTGATCTAGAGGCAAGAAAAAAAAATATTGAGAATTATATGAAGTACAATTGGTAAAGAGTTACCTACTCTTGAACTCATGAATACTTGTTATACTATCCACAAGGTATTTGTGAAGAATAGAGATCTCAACCCCACTTAGAAACATAAGGATGTTTTTTATTTTTCATACTTAAGGAGTATGAAATTGGTTAAAATAGTGAGAAACACAATTAGACAAAAGTCTTAATCTAGTTGTGTATGTCATCATGAGTTATCTACTTATATTATGTTCTTATTATTATACATTAACTGCATATATGGTATCCTCACTGTCACTGTGAGACATATTAGATGCTAACAAACTGATCAGACCAAACTATGTAGACTGATTGAGAAATTTGAGAATAGTTCTCACACAGAAGAAAGTCTCCTATATATTGAATTCACCTACATCCGATACGATTGGGGAAGATGTATCTGAGGAGGAAAGAGCCACATATAAGATGTGGAAGGTTGACAGTGTGACTGTCAAGTGTATTATGTTTGCCTCAATGAACAATGAGCTTCAGAGGCAGCATGAGGACATAGATGTTCCTTCTATACTCTTTAATCTTATGGAATTATATGAAGAACAAAGTCGAACTGCTAGATATGAGATATCTAAGCAGTTGTTCTATACTCGGATGACTGAAGGCACATCTGTGCAAACTCATATCCTTAAGATGATTGATTTGATCACTCATCTGGAATAGTTGATTTTACTATAGATGGTGAACTCAGCTAGGATTATCGATCACTCTCTGATTTTTTCTCTCAGTTTGTCATCAACTACCATATGAACAAACTGAATATCAGCCTGTCTGAATTGTAGAATATGCTAAAAACAGTAAAGAACCATTTCAAAAGTGAAAAGGCTCCAATTTTTCTTATTGATAAGATCAATAAGAAGAAAGACAAGAAGGATTTTAATAAAAAGTTGAACCCTAAGGCTGGCATCTCCAAGAAGAAGGTGAAGAAGATCTCCATCAAAGGTACTTGCTATCACTGCGGCAAGGATGGGCATTGGAAGAGAAACTGCAAGGAATACTTTGCAACCATGAAATATAAAGAAGCAAATGTTGCTAAAAGGTTGTATATGATACAAACTAACTTATCGTTAAGTACTTCAATTTCAGATTTTTGGGTATTGGATACCACCTGTGAATTACACCTTTGCAAATCATTGTAGGATCTACAGAAAATAAAGAGTCTAAATAAAAATGACTTCGAGCTATTTGGTATCAATGGAGAGTCCATTCAAGCAGAAGCCATGGAAATCAGGATTTTGAAGTTGCCTTTAGATAAAGTTTTGAAACTGAAGATCTATTATTATATTCATAAAGTTATTAGAAATATTATTTCTATACCTTTGTTATTAGAATAAAATTTTGAAATAAAAGCTAACAACAATGGTTGTCCAATCTATTTTTCTAACAAATTTTATGGAAATACTGTTGCGTAATTCAATGCAGGGGTAAAATGGTAATTTTAAAATTTTTTCAAAATCACTATTTTATAGCAAAAATTATTAATTAATCTAATTAATTAATAAAAATTTATCCTACACTAGGATCTAAATATGATATATATCACATATGTATTTAAATTTGAAATTTGAATTTAAACAGTAAACACTTTATTGTAATGTGTTCAGAACACAATACCTTTGTGCGGATAGTAGATCGCCACAATCTGATCACTGTCAGGAGAGTCTGATCGTTGCGATACAGCCACACAGTATATCTGACCTCTGTGGATCGTCCACATGAAGCTCCCGATATGATTGACTCCTCACGAGTGCTAGCTCGTTGTAGAGCCCTTTTGATGGCCGATGCTGATCGAACTCCTTCGATCGATGTCTGTCGATTCTTCGGATGCTCCAGATTGTCAACAGACGTGCTTGAGAAGATGTTGAAGATCTCATAGAAATTTGTGGGCTCACGACACTCGTAGCTCACCTTCGCACTTCTCGAACCCCAGGCTAAAACTCTAGAGAACTTACCGAAAACCTTGCACCCACTTTTCTTTCTTTTCTTTCTTTTTCTCTTGGAAGGATATGGACTTCCTTCTCATGCACAAGACTTCCTCACGCCCCAAAATTTTTCTCCAAAAATCTTCTTACATATGCCCCACTCTTCTCCTCCTTTTATAACAATGTCAAACATCTTATCCAAATGAAAGGATAAAGATGAGTAATTACACATTTGAATTCAAATCAAATTTTGAATTCAAATAGACACCAACTCATCCCTTATCCACTAAAGGCATGAGGCGTGGCTTAAATTATGCATGGAGTGATTTCATGAGAAATATTTTCTCATGTAATAAATGGGGCGTTAAAAAAGGGATAAGGCGCAAAGATTGATTGCCCATTCAAATTCAAACTTTATTTTGAATTTGAATGGCCAACCAATCATCCTTATCCATTCATTTGGCACATTAAAGTGGGGCGTGGAGAGGGCTTGGTGTGAGAAAAAAATTCATGAGAAGTTCCTTCTCATGAATTCAAATGGGTGCAATGGAAGTGAGGTGGCGCATGGAGATTGGGTCAAGGTGGTTTCATTATTTAAACCAACCTAATTGAACCAAATAAGTTAGGTCCAATTAGACTAATTTAAACCCAACTTAATTAGGCTTAATTAGGTTTAATAAAATCCTAATCAAATCAAAAATTGACTAAGCCCAACCCCTGATCAAATCAGGGACCAAACCATCTCGATGATTAGGTCAACTCTTAACCTAATCGGGTCAAACCCAACTGAATCCAATTCAATTGGACTTGATCCAAAAATAATTACTCCATCAAATTAAGTTAATTAGTGATCAAATCATTAATAAAACCTCTCATAAATACTTTGTGCAAATCCGATGGGCAATCGGGCATCAGAATTCATCGATATGTAACCCTGATTGAAAAGTCCCAACCAGTGGGACTCTTGACCCCGGTACCCATAATATGTGGAACTCGTGATCAGAGAATCCTGATTCTCAATCACTGAGTCCCAAACATGTAGGATTCTACACCAGCCATCAGATCAGATAGGAACCTCTAATGTGTGTGACCCTGCAGGTTCGAACCTAAGCCGGTAGCATAGGAACCAATTCCTGTACTAATCGAAGTGACCATCTAGCAATGGTACCCGACGTCTGGATAGGTCGAAGAGTCACAATCGCAACACTCAGAACCTACAAGAAAATGGTTACTGTATAATTCATCCTTTTGACCCCTGTGTTTAGGATGACTCAGGGTTAAATTGTCAACCCTGATCAGATCATCTGAATCGTGCTCAACTCAAACAGTCCTGTGACTCCTCACAAGGACCACCCTGGCCAAGGTTTTACTAAATGGAAACACGACTGTACATAGCTCCTAAACTGGAGTGGTCAATCTCATCTTGACACACGCACCGACAAGTCAAGTACTTGACTACACCCAGCAGCCTTCCATCACTGAATTAGAAATTCAGGTAGTCCAGTGCTTAAGTGCAGTGAGTTGCTTGCAAGTCACCATGGCGGTCTCAAGTCGGAGGGACATTTATACCTATATTCCATCAGAGCAAATCTTGACAGCAGAAATAGCTCCGGAGTCGGTCACGTTCAGTGCAGATATACCCTTACATCTCACCTGTATGCCATATCAGTGTCTCCACACTCATTGGTTAAGAGAATAACCAACTTATATGGCACACAACGACCTATGCTTGATAAACGTTATCGTCCTTGATAACAACGTATCATTTAGTCACGAACAGATTTAAGGACTAAACGACAAATCCTCCTTTGTCGAGTCTAAATAGTCCTAAGGACTTCACCACAACATAGGAGTTAATTAGAAGATGAAATATTTTGTGATGAAAAATACCAAAATAATTTTTATTAATTCATAATTCATGTTCATATATAAAAATGAGCACAACCATCAACAGACTGACGATTGGCTTTGGGATACTATTCCCAACAATCTTCCACTTGGCCTAAAGCCAATCGGTGCAGTATCTAATATCCATCTTCGACTTGTAGTTGTCAAACTCCTTCACCATAATGGCTTTAGTGAATGGGTCAGTTAGGTTCTCCTTCCCGTCGATCTTCTCAAGATCGACGTCACCTCGATCCATAATTTTTTGGATGAGATGGTAGCGGCGCAGAATATGCTTCATCCGCTGGTGTGCCTTTGTTCCTTCGCCTGAGCAATGGCTCCAGAGCTGTCACAGTAGAGCAGAACTGGACCAACAAGGGAGGGTGCTACTCCGAGCTCGATGATGAATTTTTTCAGCCACATCGCTTCTGTGGCAGCATCTGACGCAGCGACATACTCCGCCTCGCAAACTGAATCAGCCACTGTGTGTTGCTTGAAACTTTTCCAGCAGATAGCCTCACCATTAAGGGTAAAAATAAATCCCGATACACTTTTGCTATCATCATGATCAGACTGAAAACTAGAGTCTGTAAACCCTATAAGTCTCAAGTCCGATTCATCATAAATAAGTCACTGATCCTTAGTATTTCTTAAATACTTCAGGATGGTTTTAACAACCTTCCAGTGATTCTCCCATGGATCAGATTGGTATCTACTCACTACCCCTAGTGAGTATGCCACATCTGGTCGTGTACATGTCATGGCGTATATGATAGATCCCACTGCCGAAGCATATGAAATCCTACCCATACGCCCTCTCTCTTGAGGTGTTGTCGGACAATCCCTCTTCAAGAGAGAAATTCTATGGCCTATCGGAAGATAGCCTTTCTTGCAATTCTCCATGCTGAACCTCTTCAGCACAGTATCAATGTACGTGGACTGAGATAAACCAAGCAACATTTTTGATCTATCCCTATAGATCCTCATCCCTAGGATGTAGGAAGCTTCTCCCAGATCCTTCATGGAGAACTGTGACGACAGCCAAATCTTTATTCCCTGTAATGTAGGGACATCATTCCCGATTAAGAGAATATCATCCACATACAATACAAGAAATACTACTACTGGACCATTAGCCCACTTATAAATACAAGGCTCTTCTCCGTTCTTAACGAAGCCATACGTCTTGATCATCTTATCAAAATGTATGTTCCAACTCCGTGATGCCTGCTTAAGTCCATAAATGGACCTCTGTAGCCTGCACACCTTAGACTCATCTATGGATGTGAATCTTTCAGGTTGTATCATATACACCTCTTCATCCAGCTCTCCATTTAGGAAAGCTGTCTTCACATCCATCTGTCAGATTTCATAGTCCAGATGGACAGCTATCGCAAGCATAATCTGAATGGATTTGAGCATTGCCATAGGAGAAAACATCTCGTCATAGTCTATACCATAATGTTGATGATATCCCTTGGCAACCAGACAGGCTTTATAGGTTTCCACCTTTCTATCTGCACCTCTCTTCCTCTTAAAGACCCATTTACACCCTATGGGTTTTACTCCTTCGGGTGGGTCAACCAATGTCCACACATCGTTGACCTTCATGGACTCCATTTCGAATTTCATGGCCTCTAGCCATTTCTCAGAGTTAGGTCTCTGCATTGCATCCATGTAGGTGATCGGATCCTCATCATTTTTATCAAGTTCGATAGGATCGCCGTCCCGGACCAAGAAACCATAGTATCTGTCCGGTTGACGTGGTACTCTACCAGATCACTTTAAGGGTGCTTGAACAATGGGCTTCGAATCTGATCTAACCAAATTCTGTTCAGGTTCAGCAACTTGTGTCGGTTTTTCCACCTGCCGAACTTTGTCAAGTTTGACCTTAGAGGCAACAGTTCCTTCACCAAGGAACTCTTTTTCCAAAAAGATTGCCTTAATGCTGACAAACACTTTTTGCTCATCAGTTAGGTAGAAGTAATACCCTTTGGTTTCTTTTGGGTACCCTATAAAATTATACTTGTCAGACCTAGGTCCAAGCTTGTCCATAATTAAACGTTTAACATAAGCCGGACACCCCTAAACCTTAAGGTGCGAGAGTACTGGCTTACGTCCTATCCATATCTCATATGGCGTTTTAGTTACAGACTTACTCGAAACTCTATTTAGAAGGTAACAAGTCGATTCGAGCGCATATCCCCAGAGAGAGATCGGCAGACTAGCAAACCCCATCATGGATCGAACCATGTCCAACAAGGTCCGATTCCTCCTTTCAGATACATCATTATGTTGTGGTGTTCCAGGAGGAGTCCACTGAGAGAGAATCCTATTCTTCCCAAGATATGTCAGAAAATCATTGGAAAGGTATTCACCTCCTCGATCAGATCGAAGAGTTTTAATATACTTTTCAGTTTATTTTTCTACCTCATTTCGAAATAATTTGAATATTTCAAATGACTCCAATTTATGCTTCATTAAATAGACATACCCATACCTCGATAGGTCATCTATGAAGGTTATGAAGTAGAAATATCCACCTCTTGCACTTGAGCTCATGGGTCCACATACATCAGAGTGTACCAGACCCAAGAGTTCACTGACTCACTCATCTTTTTCAGTAAAAGGTGATTTGGTCATTTTATCAAGAAGACAGGACTCACAAGTTGGAAGTGATTTACAATCACCTACTTCAAGAATTCTTTCTTGAGCCAACCTGTTTATCCTGTTCTTATTGATATGACCTAGCCTACAGTGCCAAAGGTAGACTTCTGACATATTATCTATTCTAGGACGTTTACCGGAGGTTTGAACCACATTAACAGGTGGTGATAGAAAGTAAATTCTATTATTAAGTTGTCCAACAAACATTATAACACTATTCAAAATGATATTGTAAATATTTCTTTTTATTAAAAATTGATAACCGTTCATGGCCAAAAGGCCTAATATTTAATAAAAAGCTTGGACAATAGTGACATTCACTCAGAATTATATTTCGAGAATTGATTACAAGGTTCATGATTCCTAATGCTAGAACTGGAACTTTACTTCCATCTCCAACTTTCAGGAATCTCTCGCCTTGATCAAATCTCCTACTGACCTGCAGACCCTGCATCGAATTACATATATGATAAGGGCTTCCGGTATCCAATACCCAGGCAGTAGTATCACAAATGAAAAAGTTACAAGGTGTTATCATATAAGTACCTTGCTTCTTCTTCGGCCTGTTTGGGTCTAGTGAGGCAATGTATAGAGGACAGTTCCTCTTCCAGTGCCCCTGCTTCTTGCAAAAGAAGCACTCCGCCTGGCTCTGGTCGGGCTTGCGTTTCTTGGTCTGACCCTGTGCAGATGTCCCAGCATGCAGCTGCACCTTCTTATTATTCTTCTTCTTGTTCTTCTTCTTCCCTTTCTCAAAGGGTCGACGATCAGAAGAAGACCCTCCCACAACATTCACCGACTCCTTATGGAGCTGGTGATCCTTCTCAAAGTTCTGCAGCAACCCCAACAAGCCGTGGTAGTTCACTACAGGCTTTGTCATCCGAAAATGAGTAAGGAAGGGGAGGAAGGATTTGGGCAATGAATTAAGGATCACATCCTTACCGAGCTGCTCGTGCAGGGGAAAGCCCAGTTTACTTAGGTGCTCAATCATTTCGATCATATACAGTACATGATCAGTGACTGAGGCCCCATCCCTCATCCGAGCATTGAAAATGGCATAACTAGTTTTGTGCCTTTCAACGTCGTCGGGCGTGCCAAAAGAGTCGTTCAACATTTGAAGCATCTCCTGTGGCTGGGCATTTTCGAACCTGCGGCTGAACTCATCATTCATTGCCGCCAGCATAATGCACCGAATGATGGTGCGGTTGTTGAGCCACTTCTGATAAGTATCTCGGGCCGTCCCTCTAACATTCGGGGCTGGCTCCTCAGGTGCCGGATCTGTTACTACATAAAGGATCCGCTCATGCTCAAGGATGATTTTTAATTTTTGATACCAGCTATCGAAATTAGGTCCCATGAGCTTGTCATTATCTAATAATGACCGGAGGGATAGGGTAGTGGCCATAGCTGCATAAAGAAAAACTAGACCTCTGTTAGTACATAAATTATAAATACTAAAGACTTAAACTTTAGTCTAAAGTTTCTCCCAGTATTTTTATGAACTGGTAGCCTCAACCTCCAATTCGAGGAATTACTTTAATTCCTTAGTGGATATTAGAATCCACACAGACTACACACGAGCCCAACTTTGGTTGGTCAACCCATGTGCGTCTATGGGTAGGTTCATAACCAGTTATTTCTCTAAACAACTTCTAGTAATTGATTTTGTCTCAGAACCTAATCAATAGGCTTTGGCCTCCACCAAAAAGATCTGGTTAGGTCCAACCATTAACATGATTTGATTTGATGAATCGGATCAATAAATGATCAGGCCCGACTTTGGCCGGCCAACCTGATCACCATCAGAAAGACTCAAACCAAATTATCATATTATGAATGATAATTCCATTTGTCAATAAGCACCAGGCCTTTGGGCCTCCAATGATTATTAAACTAATGGACTCATTATCACTCACTTAATGGGAGGGTATGACTTAGTTATCAATATAACTTAATCATTTTTAGGGATCTAATAATTTTTGAGGATTTTATTAAAGGATAGACGAGAAGAAAATATCCAGCCAATTTCAATCCTCCCACTGACTTCACCAAGTCAGATTAAAAAGGATTTAATTAAAGCTGGCATTAGGAGCACCTAAATCAGTCAAACTGATTTACCTAATGACATGGGTGAGCCCTAATCATCAAGTGATCTAATCAAAACCTAATTCACCAGGTTGGCCAGGTAAGTGAGATCAGTGGTGGGGATAAGCTATTAACTCATCAGAGATCAAATCACTGCGAGTAGCTCCCGCTTAAAAACCACTGGTCAAACTGCCAAACTTACCTTCGACACCAACCGGTTCATTAGTTTTAATTTGATCAACTTAGTAAATAGGGTTCCATTGTATAGCCATGAATTAAGTCCATCTTGGTCTAGTTAAAGATATGGACCCATTCAACTACAACTATTGGAGTTGAGTCTAGAGTATCCTTGACCTAATCTAATTCAACTTTTGATTAGATTTGACCAATTACTTTAATTTAGTCCATTTCTTTAAGCTAACCTTAGGTCTAACCCAATTATAGACCTAATCCATCTAATCCATTAACCCACAACTTTATGCAATTGTCTTAGGTCTTAATTCACAATTCTAGACCTACTAGACAACACTTAATTCTTTTAATTAAGTATTTGGGCTGATGGGTCAGGGTTTGGCATTTCGAAAATAATTTTCAAATTTGAAAGGTTTTATTTTCTATTCACCAAATATGTTGACTCACTTCACAAATAGGTCAGCACATTTCATAAATAGCAATCCTATTGCTAATTACATAACAAAAAATAACTCAATTAAAATAAATCATGAATATTTCTTTAGATCTAATCTAACACATTCATGATAAATTTTACAATTGAACCTTTACAATTAATTCCTTTCGCTGCTTCATCTGCATGGGATATAATTACAGCGGCACCCCTACCGCCATAGGAGACCCCATCGAGTGGGAGGAGAGGGCCTTTAAACCCTACTTTTCTCCTATGATCAGACGGCCATGGCAACCAACCCAATTCGATTACTTGCTACTTGGATCAAGTATATCTAAATATATCAATTTCAAAATCTAAATTTTAAATTTCAAATTTTAAATTTTGAATTTCAAATTTCAAATTTCAAATTTTTGAATTTCAAATTTTGAATTTCAAATTTCAAATTTTAAATTTTGAATTTTAAATTTAAAATTTCAACCAAATTTCAAATTTTAAATTTCAAATTTTGAATTTCAAATTTTTGAATTTTGAATTTTGAATTTCAAATTTCAAAATTCAAAATTCAAAATTAAATTTCAAATTTTTTTGAATTTTGAATTTTGAACAACTTTCAAAATTCAAATTTTAAATTTTGAATTTCAAATTTTAAATTTAAATTTTTAGATTATAACTTAATTTATGCATGGAAATATATATATCATATCTAAGAATCTGCTCTGATACCATTTGTTGCGTAATTCAGTGCAGGGGTAAAATGGTAATTTTAAAACTTTTTTAAAATCATTATTTTATAGTAAAAATTATTAATTAATCTAATTAATTAATAAAAATTTACCCTATACTAGGAACTAAATATGATATATAGCATGCATGTATTTAAATTTGAATTCGAATTTGAACAGTAAACACTTTACTGTAATGTGTTCAGAACACAATACCTTTGTGCGGATAGTAGATCACCACAATCTGATCACCGTTGGGAGAGTCTGATCATTATGATGCAGCCACACAGTATGTCTGGCCTCTGTGGATCATCCACATGAAGCTCCCGGTCTGATCGACTGCTCATGAGTGCTAGCTCGTTGTAGAGCCCTTTTGACGGCCGATGCTGATCGAACTCCTTCGATCGATGTCTGTCGATTCTTTGGATACTCCAGATCGTCAACAAATGTGCTTGAGAGGATGTTGAAGATCTCCCTAAAATTTGTGGGCTCACGACACTCATAGCTCACCTTCTCACTTCCCGAACCCCAGGCTAAAACTCTAGGGAACTCACCGGAAACCTTGCACCCACTTTTCTTTCTTTTCTTTCTTTTTCTCTTGGAAGGATATGGACTTTCTTCTCACGCACAAGACTTCCTCATGCCCCAAAATTTTTCTCCAAAAATCTTCTTACACACGCCCCACTCTTCTCCTCCTTTTATAACAATGTCAAACATCTTATCCAAATGAAAGGATAAAGATGAGTAATTGCACATTTGAATTCAAATCAAATTTTGAATTCAAATGGACACTAACTCATCCCTTATCCACTAAAGGCATGAGGCATGGCTTAAATTATGCATGGAGTGATTTCATGAGAAACATTTTTTCATGTAATAAATGGGGTGTTAAAAAAGAGATAAGGCGCAAAGATTGATTGCCCATTCAAATTTAAACTTTATTTTGAATTTGAATGGCCAACCAATCATCCTTATCTATTCATTTGACACATTAAAGTGGGGTGTGGAGAGGGCTTGGTGTGAGGAAAAAATTCATGAGAAGTTCCTTCTCATGAATTCAAATGGGTGCAATGGAAGTGAGGTGGCGCATGGAGATTGGGTCAAGGTGGTTTCATTATTTAAACCAACCTAATTGAACCAAATAAGTTAGGTCCAATTAGACTAATTTAAATCCAACTTAATTAGGCTTAATTAAGCTCAATAAAATCTTAATCAAATCAGAAATTGACTAAGCCCAACCCTTGATTAAATCAGAGACCAAATCATCTCGACGATTAGGTCAACTCTTAACCTAATCGGGTCAAACCCAACTGAATCCAATTCAATTGGACTTGATCCAAAAATAATTACTCAATCAAATTGAGTTAATTAGTGATCAAATCACTAATAAAACCTCTCATAAATACTTTATGCAAATTCGATGGGCAATCGGGCATCAGAATTCATCGATATGTAACCCTGATCAAAGAATCCCAACCAGTGGGACTCTTTACCCCGGTACCCATAATGTGTGAAACTTGTGATCAGAGAATCTTGATTCTCGATCACTGAGTCTCAAACATGTAGGATTCTACACCAGCCATCAGATCAGATAGGAACCTCTAATGTGTGTGACCCCACAGATTCGAACCTAAGCCGGTAGCACAGGAACCAATTTCTGTACTAATCGAAGTGACCATCTAGCAATGGTACCCGATGTCCGGATAGGTCGAAGAGTCGCAATCGCAACACTCAGAACCTACATGAATATGGTTACTGTATAATTCATCCTTTTGACCCCTGTGTTTAGGACGACTCAGGGTTAAACTGTCAACTCTGATCAGATCATCCGAATCATGCTCAACTCAAATAGTCCTGTGACTCCTCACAAGGACCACCCTGGCCAAGATTTTGCTAAACTAAAATACGACTGTACAGAGCTCCTAAACTAGAGTGGTCAATCCCATCTTGACACACGTACCGACAAGTCAAGTACTTGACTACACCCAGCAGCCTTCCGTCACTGAATTAGAAATTCAGGTAGTCTAGTGCCTAAGTGCAGTGAGTTGCTTGCAAGTCACCATGGCAGTCTCAAATCGGAGGGATATTTATACCCATATTCCATCAGAGTAAATTTTGACAGCAAAAATAGCTCCAAAGTTGGTCACGTTCAGTGCAGATGTACCCTTACATCTCACCTGTATGCCATACCAATGTCTCCATACTCATTGGTTAAGAGGACAACCAACCTATATGGCACACAACGACCTATGCTTGATAAACGTTGTCGTCCTTGGTAACAACGTATCATTTGATCGCGAACAGATTTAAGGACTAAATGACAAATCCTCCTTTGTCGAGTCTAAATAGTCCTAAGGACTTCACCACAACATAGGAGTTCATTAGAAGATAAAATATTTTATGATGAAAAATATCAAAATAATTTTTATTAATTCATAATTCATGTACATATACAAAAATGAGCACAACCGTCAACAAGCTGACGATTGACTTTGGGACACTATTCCCAACAAATACTTTTATTGATAATGGTCTTCTATTTCTATCACTTAATGATAATGTACTTCATGTTGATAATATGAAGAAAAAGAAGAGAGAGAATGTGAATGTTACATACCTCTGGCACTATCAATTTGATCATATAAATGAGTCAATAATTAACAAATTATATAAAGATAAATTCTTTGATCCTTATGATTTTGAATCATATGAAATTTATGAATTTTATCTTATAGGTAAAATGACCAATACTCTATCTACTGGACATGGAGAAAGGGCGAGTTACATCCTGGACCTCATGCATACTGATGTTTATGGTCCAATGTTGACTCAAGCCAGAGGTGGATACTCCTACTTCATCACATTTACTGATAATATGTCTAAGTTTGGATATGTGTATTTAATAAAATACAAATCTGAAGTCTTTGACAAATTTAAAAAGTATCAAAGAATGAACGAAAAATAAACTGATAAAAATATTAAAGCTCTTCGAACTAATCAAGGAGAAGAATACCTGACTATTAAAACTTTTGATCATTTAAAACAAAATAGTATACTCTCTCAGTGGATATCTCCTTATACTCCATAATTAAATGGTATTACGGAAAAGAGAAATTATACCTTATTAGATATGGTGCGTTCTATGATGTGTTTCACGAATCTTTTGATCTCCTTTTGGGGATATGCTCTCGAGGCCGTAGTGTGTATTTTGAACAAAGTGCCATCCAAGTCTGCCTCTAGCACTCTATATGAGATATGGAAAGAAAAGAGGCCCAGTCTTAAACATCTTAAGATTTGGGGTTGCCCTGCTCATATGAAATATATTGATGGACATAAGCTTAGTATTAGATTAGAAAAATATAGATTTATAGGTTATCCCAAGGAGAGTATAGGATACTACTTCTACCATCCTACTCAATAAAAGGTGCTAGTTGGTAGGCATGCCATTTTCTTAGAGAAAGAGTTTATCCAAGAAGAGATAGTGGGAGGTCTATTGAACTTGAGAAAGTTCAAAACCTACAATCTATCTAGAATTTACAAGTTAATTCTCAATCAGATGTGCCCATTATTGAGGCATAGCCACTACACACATCTCTTCTCTAAAGGTTAAGTAGAGTGCATAATATACTACTCAGGTATGAATTTGTCATTGAGAATGATAACACATCTTATATTATTGAGTATGATGATCCCACGATCTATTCGGAAACTATCATGAGTAGTGACTCTGACAAATGGCTCAATACCATGAAATTCAAAATGGACTCCATGTATACCAATCAAGTTTGGACTTTGATTGATGTGCCTGAAGGTGTGACCCCAATAGACTGCAGATGGATCTTCAAAAAGAAGATTAGAGCAGACGGTCAGATAGAGACCTATAAGGCCAGGTTGATGGCAAAAGATTTTAGATAAAAATAAGATGTTGATTATGAAGAAACCTTTTCACCTGCATCCATGCTCAAGTCTATTCAGATTATACTTGCTATTGCTGCATACTATGACTATGAGATCTAACAGATGAATGTCAAGATAACCTTCCTCAATGAAAATCTTTAGGAAGAAGTCTATATGACTCAGCCAGAGGGATTTATCTCTAGTGGGAGAGCAAATCAAGTATGCAAGCTAAATAGATCCATTTATGGATTAAAGCAAGCATCGAGGAGCTGGAACATCCGTTTTAATGAGACAGTCAAATCATTTGGTTTTATCAAAAATGTGGACGAACCTTATGTATATAAGAAGACTAGTGGGAGGGCTGTTGTCTTCTTGATCTTGTATGTGGACGACATACTACTCATTGGTAATGATATCCCTATGTTGCAATCAGTCAAGATATGGCTATCACAAAATTTTTTCATGAAAAACTTGGATGAAGTATTCTATATACTTGGTATAAAGATCTGTAGGGATAGATCAAAGAAGATGTTGGGCTTGTCCCAGTCTAGGTACATAGATCTTGTATTGAAGAGGTTCAACATGGATGGAAGTAAAAGAGGTTACTTACTTATGGGTCATGGCATACAACTCTCCAAGAAGATGTTTTCTAAGACACCTGAAGAGAGAAATAGAATGGGTTCTATTCCTTATGCTTCGGCTTTAGGATCAATAATGTATGCTATATTGTGTACCAGACCTGATGTGGCTTATGCCTTGGGCATTGTAAGCATATTTCAGGCTGATCTCAGGGAGGATCATTGAAAAGCTATAAAAAATATACTCAAGTACTTGAGAAGGACTAGAGATATTTTTCTCATATATGGTGGATCTGATTTAAAACTGAAAGGTTATACTGACTCTAATTTTCAATCTAATCCGGATGATAGTAAATCTATATCTGGATATGTGTTCATCCTGTATGGTGGAGCAGTAAGTTGGAAGAGTTCTAAATAGCAAACTGTTGCTGACTCAATTATTAAGGCTGATTATATTACTGCTAGCGAGGCTGCTAAGGAGGCCATCTGGATAAAGAAGTGCATCTCAGAATTGGTTGTGATTCTAGGGATTGAACAATCAGTGGTCCTTTATTGTGATAATAAGTTATTCAAGCCAAGGAATCAAGATCTCATCATAAATCTAAGCACATCCTAAGACGGTTCCACCTCATTCGGGAGATAGTCGAAAGACGTGATGTGATCATGGAGTAAGTTGACACCAAGAATAATATAGCGGACTCATTCACTAAGGCCTTATCATTGCAACATTTTGACCGCCATCTTGATTGCATGGGCATCAAGTATAGAGGTGATTCATTTTAGTGCAAGTGGGAGATTGAAAGAATAATGCCCTACAAGTCAATCACATATGAGATGTAATTGGATATTTTCTATAATTTATCCTCCAAACTCATGTAATTGACATTGTTATTTAATAAAATCGACATCTCGATTTATTATATACTACATCTTGTTATTATTTTTAAGGTTATAATGAACCCTATAGGTCTGGATAATGGTTTTAGGATCGTGATGAGATTACGCCAGTAAGACCTAAATCCTTGATAGCCATGACTTAAAATATTTTTAGTCATTGGTTCATTGAGTCAGGGATCAATGATATCAATAAGACTGGCATGTTCTATGTATGCTCAGTGATGAGGGTGGTTGATCTTACAACCACTTATGTGGTGATACTAATACAAGAATGTGGATACTCATTAGAGAATGAGTTCATTAAATAGACCTATGAGAGAACATCTGATGGAGTCTTATTTATATATCAGCTAATGATTCTCTAGTGAGAGTTATGTAAATGATCCTTTGATCTGAGATCATCATGGTACCTTGTGTACATGAATCTATATTTTGGTTCACTTTCTAACTTGATTCTATGATCCTTATATGGGGTGTGCTGGATATGGTGAAGTATGCATGGAGGTTGTGAGTGATCAATAAGGGATCGGTCACTCCTAATAAGGAGAGCGAACATCCTATATGATCTCATAGGTTGATGATTCTAGAATTCTTTGGCCAAAGCAAGATGATAATTAGAAAGAAGTTTCTAATATATCATCAACTGAATCATTATTTTTTGATCGAGATATATTTAGATAAGTAATTAGATTTGACATATTTTCATATCCACAACTCATCTGGGATGTTGTTTGACTGAAGGATTAAATTACATGGTAACTTACCACTGAAGGATATTTTGATAATTTCAATCAAAATTTTATTTCTTTTGAGTAGCCATGATATGTTGTTCGATGTCAATCTTGATTTGTGGACTCATCAGTATTAAAAGAGTTTAATTCAAAAATTAATTAGGAAGAGTCCTAGTTGATAGGGACTCTTGAGCTGACCTATTCTGATTGGATTAGGATTAGGTCAAGAGTCTATATCCACTGCTGGCTAGATTTAGAACCCAATGGATCACACACTTTGGGATTTGATCTTAGTCTGATTTAATTAAGATTTAATATAAATCCTAATGGTTAATTTAATATGCTAGTACATTGTATTAATCCAAATTCCTAATTTGGTTAAGTTCAAAATGTTTGAGCTAAACTAGACCTATTACCTTCGATCTGATTAGATTGGGTCTATTTTAATTGAACTCTTATCCAACTTAGAAGTGTTTCAAGTGTAGAAGGAGACCTCTACGCCACCTAGGTTTCATGCCTAAAATAAATTGCCACCCACCCTTTATTGCGTTGAGAAGTGGAAGAGTTCTTCTTCATGAAGACTCTTATCCATCTCCTCGTTTTCTTCCGATTTCTTAATTATCACACATTAATTTTTTATGAGAGATTTATGGGGCATAGAAGAGGAGGAGTCCTTCTATGTGAAGGCTCTTTTGCACCACTCAAAGCTATAAAGAATTAATTCTTCATGTGAAGATATGGAGTGCCAAGAGTTGGCGCTTCTTGGGGGTTCTTCACATACCTTCCTAACCTATTTATATGGGGCGTTCCATATAGGTTGGGTGCTAAATTTTGGATGAAAATCAAAGACTTTTAGTGTGTGATATGAGAGAAAAGATCTAAAAAAAATTTGAGAAAAAAATAAGAAAAAAATTGGGAGAAAAAATAGTAAGAAGGGTGGTGAGAAAAATAGTAAGTGTTGCTAGTTTGTCCTAAGGTTTTATTTTTTTATGTGTTAGAGTACAAAATCAAATCTTAGGTTGTGAGATTTTTGGAGAGAATTTTTTTGGCATGATCCTAGTGGCAAGATCGAAGGCAACTGGCATTGGTGCGATCATTCTTTGAGTCTAAAGCCGACGGTGTTCTTGTGAAAAAAAGGCTGCGGTGGTGCACCAATTAGGAAGGACTTTGGCCAACTTTCATATGGATCACCATTGGAAGACTTCTACTTTGGAGTCTCGTGGAGATCACTATCTTACCATACTAGTCGTTTAAGGTAGTATAAATTTTTATCTCTTTGCATGCTTGTTTTTGTTTTGCTTAACATCCACAAGGTGATTCTAGGGTTTAGATTTTGGTTCGACAGTTTTAATTATTAAAGCTTTCGATATGCATGTTTTAAAATTTTTTTAAAATTTATTTTTTATTGTATGATCATAATCCAACATGGTCAGATCAAGAAGTCCAAGTCTGACTAAAGTTAGGCAGAGTGCTTCTACTATAAGAAGCTGGATCACTGGTGAAAGAATAATGCCCTACAAGCTAATCGTATATGGGATGCGATAGGGTGTTTATTGTAATTTATCTTCCAGACTCATGTAAATTGATATTTATATTAATAAAATAAATATTTTTGTTTGATTATATGCTGCATCTTATTTATTTTAAGATTATAATGAACTCCATAGGTTTGGGCAATGGCTTTAGGACCGTGATGAGATTACGTCAGTGAGACCTAATTCTTTGATAGCCCTAATCTATAACATTCTTAATCATTGGTATATTGAGTCGGAGATCAATGATACCAGTAACACTAGTATGTCCTATGTATACTCATAAATGAGGGTAATTGATCTCACAATTACTTGTATGGTGACACTAATATAAGGATATAGGTGCTCATTAGAGAATGAGTTCACTGAATTGACCTATGAGAGAATATCAGATGGAGTCTTATTTACATATCAACTGATATTTCTCTAGTGAGAGTTGTGTAAGTGATCCTTTGACCTGAGGTCACCATGGTATCTTGTGTACATGGATCCATGTTTTGGTCGCTACCTAACTTGATTCTTTGATTCTTGTGTGGGGTGTTTTGGATATGGTGAAGTGTGCATAAAGATTGTGAGTAATCAATAAGAGATCAGTCACTCCTAATAAGGGGAGTGAATATCCTATGTGATTTTGTATGTCGATGATTCGGAAGTCTTTGGCTAATGTAGGATGATAACTAGAAAAAGATTTTTAATATATCATCAACTAAATCATCACTTTCAGATCGAAATACATAATGATAAGTGATTGAGTTTGACATATTTTCATACCCACAGCTTATCTGGGATGTTGTTTGACTGAAAGATTGAATTATATAGGAATTTGCCACTGAAGGATATTTTGATAATTTTATCAAAATTTTAAATTTTTTGAGTAGTCATGACACATTGTTAGATATCAATTTTGACTTGTGAGCTCATTAAAATTGAAAGAATTTGATTCTGAAATCAATTTGGGAGAGTCCAAATTGATTGGGACTCTTCGGGTGACCTAATCTCATCGGATTAGGGTTACGTCGTAAGTTTGGGTCCACTGCTTGCTAGATTTGGAACCCAATAGGTCACACACTTTGAGATTTGATCTTGATTTAATCTAATTAGAGTTTAATATAAATTTTATTGGTTAATTTAATATGTTCGCATATTGTATTAACCCAAGTTCTCAAATTGGTTTAGATCAAATTGTTTGAGCTAACCTAGACCAGTTAGCTTTGACCTAATGGGATTGGGTCAATTTGGATTGGATCCTTATCCAACTTGGATCAGTTTCAAATGGAGGAGTCCTCTGCACCTACCAAAATGCACATACAAAAATAAATGCCACCCCCTTATTTTGGCATGTGAAGTAAAGAGTCCTTCTTAAAGAAGGCCCTTAACTAACACGTGTTGCCTTAAATTCTTGATCAGAAATCTTATGTTTTGTCACCAAAATTCATTGATTTTTTTATGACATGTAGAAGACTAAGAGTCCTACTCTAAGTAATTGGATCAAAATTCATGTTGAGAATTATGTCCTAAAACCAATCGTGTGATGATTGAATTCATCCTTGTATATGAATTATTGATTATTGAATAATAGTTATTCTGGTATTTTTCATCACAAAGTGATATCTTCCTTAAACTCTTGTACTATGATGAAGTCTTTAGAACTATGCTAGTGTACGATAAAAAGAAGATTTATCGTATAGTTCTTAAACGAGCTCGCGATCAAATGATACATCATTACAGGATGATGACGTTTATCGAGTGAAGGTCATTGTGTGCCATATGGATTGGTTGTCCTCTTAATCAAGGAGTGTGGTGACACTGATATGACATACAGGTGAGATATAAGGGTATATCATCACTGAACAAGTAACTCACTTGCTAAGCATTCTACTGTCAAGAGCTGCTCATGAAATATATGGGTATAAATATCCTTCAAATCTGAGATCACTATAGTGACTTGCAAGCAACTCACTGTGCTTTAGTGCCGAATCAGACTCGAATCGGACCTGTTTTGGATGAGATATGAGTATTTCTACTTGCACTGAGAATACCAACTCATGAAGCATGACCAAAAATTGGTTTGGTGCTTATTTGGGGCATCCCAAGTGGGTGTGGGAGTGGGTGCAAAGTGGATGTCATAAGTGATAGTAATTATATCTCATATAGGAGTCCTTCTTTCATGAGTATTGGATCAATTCAAATCAGATTTGAATAAAGAGTTCTCCTCTCATTGGATCATAAGAATCATCTATAAATAGAGAGGGTCTCTACCTATGGATGAGAGAAGAGAATAGAATAGCAAACAAATCAAATTGAGAGAAGAGAAAAAGATAGAGAGACAGACGTGTGAAGAGAGAGGTCCTTCATCTTCTACATTTCTCCCTTTGTTGCCGTCTCCTCTCCTTGGGTGTGGATCCTTCTTGGACATCCCACCTGCTCTCGATTGATTGAGTTGCAAAGCTGATTGGATTGGAGTACATCTTACTTTCCAGCGGTGTCTGACGTGCATGCGAAGTAGAGGGTCTGCATATCCAGACCTCCGCGAAGGTTTATATCAGATAATTTGGGATTTGATCCCTGGTTTCATTATGATTTAGGTAAGAATTTGATCTATAAATAAGTAGAATATTGGAGAAAATTTTTAGATGCAACCTGGACATTCTGGAGGGAAACTGTTCTCTTCCCTTCAACTGGTATCAGAGCAGGCCTGAAATATATATATATAAAATAAATTTTTTTATGATTATTTACATATGATATAATTGAAAATTTTTGTGTGACATTAAATCTCATTTAAATCTATTTATATAAAATTTTTGATCCAATTTTGATTGGATTAGAGGTGCCTAATCAATCGTTGATTGAGGTTATTATAAATCTGTTATAACAGAATTCTGCTGTTGCTGAATTTTTGATGAAAAATAATATGAATTAAAAATATATTTTAAATTTATTTTAATAGAATTTTAATTTTATTATTTTCTTTATAAAGTGAGAATTATCTAAGATTTAAACTAGATCCATTTCGATGGATATTTAGATCTGAATCCTATCATAATTCAGCACTGTGCAAAAATAGATTTTATCAGAAATTAATTCCTTATGCATTCATATTTGCATCTAATTATTTTCTATTTGATATCAAATTTAAAATTGATATTTTATAATTAATATAAGATAAGTTTTAGATTTGATATGATGTATATGATACCTCAAATCTAATTGGATTACATGAAGAACATAATTGATGAGATCAAGGATATGTTCATGACATAAAATAGTTTTATCAATAATTGCATGTTGATGTAATTATATAAGAAATTAGATTTAGATCTTAGTAGCCTAGTGCTCAGATTGATGAGATCACCAGAATGTCCAGTCATAAGAGATTGAAGAGATTAATCTCTCTTTTATCTATTTGATGGGTTCTCTTATGACGTGTAGGGGTGTCATTGTGATCCAGTTTCATGAAGAAAAAAAATGAACAGACTTTTATGTATTATTTTGATCATAAATATATTTAGATTATATCTAAAATAATTTATGATTCATTATAATCAGATAAAATTCAGATATAAAATTATTTTAGATCTGAATTACATGTTAAATATGATGTAATTGGTATTGATCTAAAAGTTGCAATCATACATGAGATGTATAAATGAAGTTTAGATCATATCTATGTATGTTTAATTATTAAACATATTATGAAAATTTATTTTCATATGTTGAAACATATGGTATGCTTCACTTGAAACCCTTGTAAAATAGTTCTATAAACCGAAACACACGTTTCACACACTTAATTTTGAATTAAGTTTGAATGATCTAAAATTGAGAATTGAAGATCATTAAGATACCACATAATATGATGAGCAAAGGGTTAGCATGAATCAGGTCCTTTTAATGGGTTATACCTAGGGTTAGAAACACATATGGATCAAGTAGAGAAATTGATTAAATCTAATCAAGTGTTGAACTAGATTAGGTCAGTATTTCTCTAAATCAATCTTCATAGTTGAAGTTTGATCAAGTCCATATGTTTGACCCTAATAATTGGACCATGATCATGGCTCTGTGGTTGAGCCCGAATCTTCTGGTGTACCAAATCGAAACTAATTAACCAGTTGGTGTCTAAGGTAAGTTTGGCAGATTCTATCAAGTAATTTTTAATTGGAAGCTATTCACCTAGATGCATCTACGATGAGTTAAGGGTAGATCTCTCCCACTGATCTCACTTATCTGGCCAACATGATAGATTATATTTTGATTAGATCACTAGTCGATTCGTGCAGACCCATGCCATTAGGGTGAATCAGTGTGACTGATTTAGGTATCTTTAGACCAGCTTGTGTTTAATCCTTTGCATGACTTGGTGAAGTCAGTGAAAGAATTTCCAGCTTGCAGGTCGACTTCTTCTCTTATTCTCAGGTCAATGAAATCAAATCCACTAAATTATTAGGTCCATAAAGTGATAAAGTTATGAGATAACTTGATCATTGCCTCCCATTAAGGTGTGTGATAATGAGTCCAATATTCCAAATAGGCATTGGAGGCACCACACGCCTGGTGTCTATTATGTTTTGAAATTGTCATTCATCATATGACTGTCATAATGTACCTTCAGATCAATGCTCAGGTTGGTCAAGCCACACTCGGGCCTGGACATCCGTTTGTTGGATGCACTTGATGTGTCATGTTAATGGTTGGACCTAACCAGGATTTTCAGTGGAGGCACCACACGCCTGCTGAAGGGAAGTCTGGGGCAAAATCCAATGCTAGAAGTTGTTTGGAGAAATAATTAATTATGAACCTACCCATAGATGCACTAGTATTGGTCGAACCACACTCGGGCCCGAATGCTATCTGTGTGGATTCTAGTACCCGCTAAGAAATTAGTGTAATTTTTCGAGTTAGAGGTAGAAGCTACCAATTCACAAAAAATAGTGGAAGGACCTTTAGGCTAAAGTCCATATCTTCAAGATTAAAAAAATAATTCATATACCAATAAGCTAATGTTTTCTCTTTTCAGTTATGGCCAACACACTATCCCTCCGTTCGCTGTTGGACAACGACAAGCTCACCAGACCTAACTTCGATAGCTGGTATCAAAAGTTGAAGATTGTGTTGGAGCACGAGAGGATTTTGTATGTCCTTACAGATCAGGCACCTGAAGAACCTACAGTCAATGCTCCTTGTACTGCGAGAGACATTTATATGAAGTGGCTCAATGATCGCATGACTATGCATTGTATGATGAGGGCAGCTATGAATGATGAACTTAGTCATAAATTTGAGGATGCACAGCCTGAGGAGATGATTCAAATGTTGAATGAGTCCTTCGACATCCCTGAGGATGCAGAGGGACATAAAACCTCCTGCGCAGTGGACATTGCCCATATGCGAGAGGGAGCTTCAGTGATCGATCATGTATTATACATGATTGAGCAGATTGAACGCCTTAGCAAACTTGATTTTTCGTTGCATGAACAGTTAGGCAAGGATGCTATCCTCAATTCACTATCGAAATCCTACCTATTCTTTCTCAGTCATTATAGAATGACGAAGCCTGCAGTAAACTACCATGGTTTGCTAGGATTATTACAGACTTTTGAGAAGGATCACCAGCTCCAAAAGGAGCTAGTGAATTTAGTGGGAGGTTCATCTGCAGGGCGTCGATCCTCTAAGAGAGAAAAAAGAAAAAGATGCAAAAATCTCGTGCCATCGATCCCAAGCAGAGCAAACCGTCAAAAGTTGACAAGAGCCAAGCAGAGTGCTTCTTCTGTAAGAAGCTGGGTCATTGAAAAAAAATTATCCTACTTATATAGCCACCCTTGATCGAAACAGGCCTAAGAACAAGAGAAAAAGGCAAGTGGTTGCTTCACAAGGTATTTATATGATAACACCTTGTAATTTCTCTGTTTGTGATACTGCTACCTGGGTATTGGATACCGAAAGTCCTATTAATATATACAATTCGTTGCAGGGACTATAGGTAAGTAGAAAATTTCGAGAGGGCGAGCGGTTCCTTAGTGTTGGAGATGGAAGCCTTGTTTCAGTTTTGGCCTTGGAAACTTTGCTGCTCGTCTTCGAGTCCAGTAGTGTCATGTTAGATGATTATCATTATTGTCCCTCTTTTATGATGAATGTCATCTCTGTAGGCCTTTTGGCCAAACTTGATTACAAATTTATAATAAAGAATGATTTTTGTGATATCATTATTGTTGGGTATAAAATAACCCCAGCCAAAGTTCGTAAGAGGCCAACCCTCCCAGGACTCTTCCGACTTCTGACCTTGTGCGGCGTCTTTCTGAACTCCTCCAGTCGTCTGAGTTTCCACAGTACCATTCGGACTCCTCCAGCAGTCGACCTTCCACAGTGTCCTCCAGATTCCTCCAACGGACGAACTCCTATCATACTCTTCGGACTTCTCCAATAATGAGCTCCTTCAGTCATCTATCGGACTGCTCCAAATACTCTCTGGGCTTCACTATCAGTCGATTTTCTACAGTGATCGACTACTCTCCAAATCTCTTCCAAACTTCCTCCTGTCACGATCGACTTTACTCTGAGCTTCTTTCGGACTTCGTCAATGTCTAGGCTTCTCCAGCAGTAGGACTTCTATAGTAACCAGACTCCCTTCAAGTTTCCACAGTGGTCGATCGTCTTCTGAATTTCATCCGAGCTTCTACAGTAAGCGAATTCCGTCCGAACTTCTATTGCAAGCGGACTTCATTCGAGTTTCTACAGTAAGTGGACTTCGTCCGAGCTTCTACAATAAGCGGTCTCCATCTGGGCTTCCACGACAACCGGTCTCCATTCGAGCTTCTACAGTAAGCGGCCTCCTTCCGGACCCCTACAAGAATCGAACTCCGTCCAAACTTCTACAGCGGTTGGATTCCAGACGAATTTCTACAATGAACGGGCTCCAACAGTCGAATTTCTACAGTGACTGACTGTCTCCAGTGTCTTCCATACCTCTCCAGCCATCAACCTTCCACAGCGCTAACCAGACTTCAACAGTGCCAATCAGACACCTCCAACGAAAAAATTCTCTCCAGACCCCTCCAGCAGTCGACCTTCCACAGTGTCCTCCGGACTCCTCCAGCGGACGAACTTTCACAACACCTTCCAGACTCTTCTATTGGTCAACTTTCTATAGCGCTTTCTGAATTTCGCTATCGGTTGACTTTCTACCGGATTCCTCATGCAATCGGACCTCTCCAGCAGACAGTCTTCAGACAAGCTTCTACATCAGACAAATTTTAGACGGACCATCTCCAATGCAGCGGCGTTAAAATGGTTGACATAAGTTCGGATGGATTCTCTCTCCTTTTGCTTGATGTTGATGAGGGACTCCGAACCTCTCTGGGTACGTCGGCTGCTAACAAAATGAGCCGCAAACTGGTGGCTCATTTGATCAAAGGAGAAGATAGTACCCAACTTTAATGTCGAGTACCAATTTCTTGCTGCTCCCTTCAAGGTAGATGGAAAAGCTCGGCATAGGATGGCGTCTGGCGCGCCATGGAGACCCTTTAGGTGTCAATAAGTGGAGCCCTTGCACCCATAATTAGACACCCCAAAACACACCCAAGAGACGATCCGTAAGAGAACTAAAAGTCTCTAATTAATGGACACGTCCAACTTAATCAAATCAAGATGGCATCCAAGAATAACTATCAAAGAAATTAATTAGGGACTTATACCCTTAATTTATATGATCCATAACCTTAGACACCCAACAATTGGAGTTTCATGAATCTTGTTCATGTAGGTTATTAGCAGATAATTAAGTTAGAATTATCTTATCAAATAAGTAATCCCAACTGAAAGATGAATTGGGTCCAACTATGTGCTAGCAAGGTTATCATGAATCCAATAGATTTCTCTAAATCTAACTGACACTTCATAAGCTCAATTACTAATTTCAGATCTTATCCCTTTGTTGTGTGACCTCATAGGTTTAATTCTATCTAATAGTGAGATATACAATAATCTCTATCATTATATCATTGAAACTCTTTTCAATGGATCGAAATAATTTCACTCTAACTCAGTAAGAATTGTCGATCCAGAACAATCCTAGTGAGCTCTCACAATCCGTCAGTGACACCTAGCAGTATGTAGTGACAATCCAATAGAAATAAAATGAACTTCTAAGTATAGTTAACATGTAATTTAGTCCTTCTATCATGAGTCTCGACTAGATGGTAGGTTATGGATAAATCGTCAAACCTCAATATTAGTCATATGATAGATTTGATTAGCTCAAGTCCAATTATGACTTCTATGGAAACTCTTTTTCATCAATCACACTGCTTTGGCCATAGACTCTTGGACTTAGCCTCTCAAATTCTATAGGATTACTCCTCTCTATCAAGGTCGATAGATCCTATCTTGATGCGTACCCTACTCCTACAGTAGACCAACTATCACCAACATCCACTACAAGGGCTCATTGAGAACCATGTTATGTGTCAGTCAAACTCCAGCGGCCTTACTGCGAGCAGCAATACCATTTCAAGTCGAAGGATCAGTCACACAACTACAGTATCAAGATAATCACTGACGATCGAATAAAAATCCAAATGATCTTTTATATGGTCACGCTCAGTATCAGTTGTTCTCTAACAATTTCCTGTACTCATCATCCTATGTCTCTACATAGTAGATCAGAGACTCATCTATCTCGAAGGAAGTGATTTGTCTACTAGTCTATCCAGGTCAATCACTATCCTTATGATGATCCTATAATCGAAAGTATTTAGAAATTAAATACATGTCTCTAATTCTCAAAATCTTGAGAATATATATTAAAACTAATTTCATAGATAATTCAAGGACACATCACACTTGAATGAAAAAAAATTACCCTCTCATTGATCATATCAATATATTAACTATAAAATTATGTCCTAAAATTATTACAATGTGTCAGCTATATTGACTTCTAGGACATATATCTAACAATCTCTCACTTAGACTAAAGTCAATTGGCCATAAATCTAAGTCCCATCTTTTCAAGGTGGACTTTTATTTTTGGTTGGCTCAACTACTTAGTCAGTGGATCTGTCACGTTATCCGTAGAGTCTACTCTTCGCATCTCGATATGAAGTAGTTGCATATGATAAAAAATACCGCTCGATGTGCTTAGATTTTTGATGAGACCTCGGCTCTTTAGCAAGTGCTATGGCTCCATTGTTATCGCAGTACAGTGGTATGGCATCTGATATCATAATCCCAAGTTTCATAGTAAACTTTTTGAACCAGAAGCCTTCCTTTGTAGCATCCGAAGCAGCGACATACTCAGACTTCGTGGTCGAATCCACTATGATGGGTTGCTTGGAACTCTTCTAGCTAACTGCACCATCATTACAAATAAACATGTACCTGACGTAGACTTTCTATCATCAGGATCAGATATAAAGTCTGAGTCAGTATATCCCTCGACTCGCAACTCAGAATAACCTTCAAAGATCAAGAATAAATCCTTAATCCTTCTTAAGTACTTAAGGATGATCTTCACAGCTATCCAGTGCTCCTCATTCGAATTCGACTGATACCTGCTCGTGATACTCACAGCAAGGGCAATATCAGATCGAGTACATAGCATGGTATATATGAGACTCCCTATGGCCGAGGCATAAAGAATCCTACTCATACGCTGTACCTCCTCAAATGTGGTTAGACACATCATCTTGGAGAGACTAATACTATACCTAAGAGGTAAGAGATCTCTCTTGGAGTTTTTCATGCTGAACCTCTTCAGTACCTTCTCTATGTACAGTTTTTGTGACAGACCAAGCATCCGTTTAGGTCTATCCTTATAGATCTTTATTTTGAGAATATAGGATGCTTCTCTTAGATCTTTCATGAAGAATTTCTTGGACAGCCATCTTTTGACCATGGTCAGCATAGAAATATCATTTTCAATGAGGAGAATATCATCCACGTACAATACGAGAAAGGTGATCACACTCCCACTGACCCTCTTGTACACACAAAGTTTCTCTTCATTTTTGATAAAATTAAACGATTTGATTGCCTCATCAAAATGATGGTTCCAACTCCGAGAAGCTTGCTTTAATCTATATATGGATCTTTGCAGCTTGCAGACTTTGTGATCACCATCACTGGATGTGAACCCCATAGGCTACTCCATATAGATATCTTTCTCAAGATATCCATTCAGAAAAGCAGTTTTTACATCCATCTTCCTTTTGTAGATCCAATTACACCCAATGGATACGGTACCTTCAGATGGATCCACTAAAGTCCAAACTTAGTTCGAGTGCATCGAGTCAATTTCTAACTTCATAGTATCTAACTTTTTTTCAGAATCGATGTCAGACATCTATTGGGAATAGTATCCCAAAGCCAATCGTCAGCCTGTTGACAGTTATGCTCATTTTTGTATTTGTACATAAATTATGAATTAATAAAAATTATTTTGATATTTTTCATCATAAAATATTTCATCTTCTAATGAACTCTTATATTGTGGTGAAGTCCTTAGGACTATTTAGACTCGACAAAGGAGGAATTATCGTTTAGTCCTTAAATCTGTTCGCGACCAAATGATACGTTGTTACCAAGGATGACAATGTTTATCAAGCATAGGTCGTTGTGTGCCATATAGGTTGGTTGTTCTCTTAATCAATGAGTGTGGAGACACTGGTATGGCATACAGGTGAGATATAAGGGTACATCTGCACTGAACGTGACCAACTTCGGAGCTATTTCTGCTGTCAAGATTTACTCCAATGGAATATAGGTATAAATATCCCTCCGACCTGAGACCGCCACGGTGACTTGCAAGCAACTCACTGCACTTAGGCACTGGACTACCTTTTTAATTCAGTGACGGAAGGCTGCTGGGTGTAGTCAACTACTTGACTTGTCGGTGCGTGTGTCAAGATGGGATTGACCACTTCAGTTTAGGAGCTGTGTATAGTCATGTTTCAATTTAGCAAAATCTTGGCCAGGATAGTCCTTGTGAGGAGTCACAGGACTGTTTGAGTTGAGCACGATTCGGATGATCTGATCAGGGTTGACAGTTTAACCCTGAGTCATCCTAAACACAGGGGTCAAAATGATGAATTATACAGTAACCATATTCATGTAGATTCTAAGTGTTGTGATTATGACTCTTTGACCTATCCAAACATCGGGTACCATTGCTAGATGGTCACTTCAATTAGTACAGGAATTGGCTCCTGTGCTACTGGCTTAGGTTCGAACCTGTGGGGTCACACACATTAGAGGTTCCTATCTGATCTGATGGCTGGTGTAGAATCCTACATGTTTGAGACTCAGTGATCGAGAATCAGGATTCTCTAATCATGAGTTCCATACATTATGGGTACCGGGGTCAAGAGTCCCACTGGTTGGGACTTTTCGATCAGAGTTACATATCGATGAATTCTGATGCCCGATTGCCCATCGGATTTGGACTCAATATTTATGAAAGATTTAATTAGTGATTTAATCATTAATTAACTCAATTTAATTGAGTAATTATTTTTGGATCAAGTCCAATTGAATTAGATTCAGTTGGGTTTGACCCGATTAGGTTAAGAGTTGACCTAATCGTCGAGATGGTTTGGTCCCTGATTTGATCAGGGGTTGGGCTTAGTCAATTCTTGATTTGATTAGGATTTTATTGAGCCTAATTAAGTCTAATTAAGTTGGATTTAAATTAGTGTAATTGGACCTAACTTATTTGGTTCAATTAGGTTGGTTTAAATAATTAAACCATCTTGACCCAATCTCCATGCGCCACCTCACTTCCATTGCACCCATTTGAATTCATGAGAAGGAACTTCTCATGAATTTTTTTCTCACGCCAAGCCCTCTCCACACCCCACTTTAATATGCCAAATGAATGGATAAGGATGATTGGTTGGCCATTCAAATTTAAAATAAAATTTGAATTTGAATGGGCAATCAATCTTTGCACCTTATCCCTTTTTTAACGCTCCATTTATTACATGAGAAAATATTTCTCATGAAATCACTCCATGCATAATTTAAGCCATGCCTCACGCCTTTAGTGGATAAGGGATGAGTTGGTGTCCATTTAAATTTAAAATTTGATTTAAATTTAAATGTACAATTACTCATCTTTATCCTTTCATTTGGATAAGATGTTTGACGTTGTTATAAAAGGAGGAGAAGAGTGGGGCGTGTGTAAGAAGATTTTTGGAGAAAAATTCTGAGGCGTGAGAAGTCTTGTGCGTGAGAAGGAAGTTCATATCCTTCCAAGAGAAAAAGAAAGAAAAGAAAGAAAAGTGGGTGCAAGGTTTCCGGTGAGTTTCCTAGAGTTTTAGCCTGAGGTTCGGGAAGTGAGAAAGTGAGCTACGAGTATCGTGAGCCCACAAAATCTCAGAGAGATCTTCAACATTCTCTCAAGCACGTCAGTTGATGATTCGGAGTATCTGAAGAATCGATAGACATTGATCAAAGGAGTTCGATCAGCATCGGCTGTCAAAAGGGCTCTACAATGAGCTAGCACTCGTGAGGAGTCGATTAGACCGGAAGCTTCATGTGGATGATCCGCAGAGGTCAGACATGCTGTGTGGCTACATCGCGATGATCAGACTCTTCCGACGGTGATCAGATTGCGACGATCTATTACCCGCACAAAGGTATTGTATTCTGAACACATTACAGTAAAGTGTTTACTGTTCGAATTTGAATTTTAAATTTAAATGAATGCATGCTATATATCATATTTAGATCTTAGTATAGGATAAATTTATGTTAATTAATTAGATTAATTAATAATTTCTGCTATAAAATCATGATTTTGAAAAAATTTAAAATTACCATTTTACCCCTGTGCTGAATTTCCCACAAATGGTATCAGAGCGAGTTCTTAGATATGATATATATATTTGCATGCATAGATTAAGTTGAAATCTAAAAATTTAAATTTAAAATTTAAAATTCAAAATTTAAAATTTAAATTTTGAAAGTTGTTCGAAATTTAAAATTCAAAAATTTGAAATTCAAAATTTAAAATTTAAATTTTGAAATTTAAAATTCAAAATTCAAAATTCAAAAATTTAAAATTCAAATTTTAAAATTTGAAATTTGGTTGAAATTTTAAATTTGAAATTCAAAATTTAAAATTTAAAATTTGAAATTCAAAAATTTGAAATTTGAAATTTGTTTGAAATTTGAAATTCAAAATTTAAAATTTAAAATTTGAAATTTAAAATTTAAATTTTGAAATTGGTATATTTAGATATACTTGATCCAAGTAGCAAGTAATCGAATTGGGTTGGTTGCCATGGCCGTCCGGTCATAGGAGAAAAGTAGGGTTTAAAGGCCCTCTCCTCCCATTCGATGGGGTCTCCTATGGTGGTAGGGGTGCCGCTGTAATTATATCCCATGTAGATGAAGCAGCGAAAGAAATTAATTGTAAAGGTTCAATTGTGAAATTTATCATGAATGTGTTAGATTAGATCTAAAGGAATATTCATGATTTATTTTGATTGAGTTATTTTCTGTTATGTAATTAGCAATAGGATTGCTATTTATAAAATGTGCTGATCTATTTGTGAAATGAGTCAACATATTTGGTGAATAGAAAATAAAATCTTTTAAATTTAAAAATTATTTTTGAAATGCCAAACCCTGACCCATCGGCCCAAATACTTAATTAAAAGAATTAAGTATTGTCTAGTAGGTCTAGAATTGTGAATTAAGACCTAAGACAATTGCATAAACTTGTGGGTCAATGGGTTAGATGGATTAGGTCCATAATTGGATTAGACCTAAGGTTAGCTTAAAGAAATGGACTAAATTAGAGTAATTGGTCAAATCTAATCAAAAGTTGAATTAGAGTAGGTCAAGGATACTCTAGACTCAACTCCAATAGTTGTAGTTGAATGGGTCCATGTCTTTAACTAGATCAAGATGGACTTAATTCATGGCTACACGGTGGAACCCTATTTACTAAGTTGATCAAATTAAAACTAATGAACCGGTTGGTGTCTAAGATAAGTTTGGCAGTTTGACCAGTGGTTTTTAAGCGGGAGCTATTCGCAGTGATTTGATCTCTGACGAGTTAATGGCTTATCCCCACCACTGATCTCACTTACCTGGCCAACCTGGTGAATTAGATTTTAATTAGATCACTTGGTGATTAGGGCTCACCCATGTCATTAGGTAAATCAGTTTGACTGATTTAGGTGCTCCTAATGCCAGCTTTAATTAAATTTTTTTTTAATCTAACATGGTGAAGTCAGTGGGAGGATTGAAATTGGCTGGATATTTTTTTCTCATCTATCCTTTAATAAAATTCTTAAAAATTATTAGGTCCCTAAAAATGATTAAGTTATATTGATAACTAAGTCATAGCCTCCCATTAAGTGAGTGATAATGAGTCCATTAGTTTAATAATCATTGGAGGCCCAAAGGCCTGGTGCTTATTGACTAATGGAATTATCATTCATAATATGATAATTTGGTTTGAGTCTTTCTGATGGTGGTCAGGTTGGCCGGCCAAAGTTGGGTCTGATCAATTATTGGTCCGATTCACCAAATCAAATCATGTTAATGGTTGGACCTAACCAGATCTTTTCAGTGGAGGCCAAAGCCTATTGATTAGGTTCTGGGGCAAAATCAATTACTAGAAGTTGTTTAGAGAAACAACTGATTATGAACCTACCCATAGATGCACATGGGTTGACCAACCAAAGTTGGGCTCGTGTGTAGTCTATGTGGATTCTAGTACCCACTAAGGAATTAAAGTAATTCATCGAATTGGAGGTTGAGGCTACCAGTTCGTAAAAATACTGGGAGAAACTTTAGACTAAAGTCCAAGTCTTTAGTATTTATAATTTATGTACTAATTGAGGTCTGGTTTTCCTTTATGCAGCTATGGCCACTACCCTGTCGCTCCGATCATTATTAGATAATGACAAGCTCATGGGATCTAATTTCGATAGCTGGTATCAAAAATTAAAAATCATCCTTGAGCATGAGTGGATCCTTTATGTAGTAACGGATCCAACACCTGAGGAGCCAGCCCCGAACATAAGAGGGATGGTCCGAGACACTTATCAGAAGTGGCTCAACGACCGCACCATCGTTCGGTGTATTATGCTGGCGGCAATGAATGATGAGTTCAGCCGTAGGTTCGAGAACGTTCAGCCACAGGAGATGCTTCAAATGTTGAACTACTCCTTTGGCACGCCTGACGATGTTGAAAGGCACAAAACTAGTTATACCATTTTCAATACTCGGATGAGGGATGGAGCCTCAGTCACTGATCATGTATTGTACATGATCGAAATGATTGAGCGCCTAAGTAAACTGGGCTTTCCCCTGCATGAGCAGTTTGGTAAGGATGCGATCCTTAATTCATTGCCCAAGTCCTTCCTCCCCTTCCTTACTCATTTTCGGATGACAAAGCCTGCAGTGAACTACCACGGTTTGTTGGGGTTGCTGTAGAACTTTGAGAAGGATCACCAGCTCCATAAGGAGTCGGTGAATGTTGTGGGAGGGTCTTCTTCTGGTCATCGACCCTTTAAGAAAGGGAAGAAGAAGAACAAGAAGAAGAAGAATAAGAAGGTGCAGCTGCATGCTGGAACGTCTGCACAGAGTCAGACCAAGAAGCACAAGCCTGACTAGAGCCAGGTGGAGTGCTTCTTTTGCAAGAAGCAGGGGCACTGGAAGAGAAACTGTCCTCTATATATTGCCTCCCTGGACCCGAACAGGTCGAAGAAGAAGCAAGGTACTTATATGATAACACCTTGCAACTTTTTCATTTGTAATACTACTACCTGGGTATTGGATACCGAAAGCTCTTATCATATTTGCAATTCGATGCAGGGTCTGTAGGTTAGTAGGAGATTTGATGAAGGCGAGAAATTCTTGAATGTTGGAGATGGAAGCAAAGTTCTAGTTCTAGCATTAGGAATCATGAACCTTGTAATCAATTCTCGAAACGTAATTCTGAGTGAATGTCACTATTGTCCAAGCTTTTTATTAAATATTATTTCTGTAGGCCTTTTGGCCATGAACGGTTATCAATTTTTAATAAAAGGAAACGTTTGCAATATCATTTTGAATGGTGTTACAATTTTTGTTGGACAACTTAATAATGAAATTTACTTTCTATCACAACCTGTTAATGTGGTTCAAACCTCCGATAAATGCCCTAGAATAGATAATGTGTCAGAAGTCTACCTTTGGCACTATAGGCTAGGTCATATCAATAAGAACAGGATAAACAGATTGGCTCAAGAAGAAATTCTTGAAGTAGGTGATTGTGAATCACTTCCAACCTGTGAGTCCTGTCTTCTTGGTAAAATAACCAAATCACCTTTTACTGAAAAAGGTGAGCGAGCTAGTGAACTCTTGGGTCTGGTACATTCTGATGTATATGGACCCATGAGCTCAAATGCAAGAGGTGGATATTTCTACTTCATAACCTTCACAGACGACCTATCGAGGTATGGGTATGTCTATTTAATAAAGCATAAATCAGAGTCGTTTGAAATGTTCAAACTATTCTGAAATGAGGTAGAAAAATAAACTGAGAAGTGTATTAAAACTCTTCGATCTAATCGAGGAGGTGAATATCTTTTCAATGATTTTCTGATATATCTTAGGGAGAATGAGATTCTCTCTCAGTGGACTCCTCCTGGAACACCACAAAATAATGGTGTATCTGAAAGGAGGAATCGGACCTTGTTGGACATGGTTTGATCCATGATGAGATTTGCTGGTCTGCCGATCTCCCTCTGGGGATATGCGCTCGAATCGGCTTGTTACCTTCTAAATAGAGTTCCGAGTAAGTCTGTAACCAAAACGCCATATGAGATATGGATAGGATGTAAGCCAGTACTCTCACACCTTAGGGTTTGGGGGTGTCCGGCTTATGTTAAATGTTTAATTACGGACAAGCTTGGACCTAGGTCTGACAAGTGTAATTTTATAGGGTACCCAAAAGAGACCAAAGGGTATTACTTCTACCTAGCTGATGAGCAAAAAATGTTTGTCAGCCTTAAAGCAATCTTTTTGGAAAAAGAATTCCTTGGTGAAGGGACTGTTGCCTCTAAGGTCGAACTTGACGAAGTTCGGCGGGTGGAAAAATCGACACAAGTTGCTGAACCTGAACCGGATTTGGTTAGATCAGATCCGGAGCCCATTGTTCAAGCACCCTTAAGGCGATCTGGTAGAGTACCACATCAACCGGACAGATACTATGGTTTCTTGGTCCGGGACGATGATCCTATCAAACTTGATGAAAATGATGAGGATCCGATCATCTACATGGATGCAATGCAGAGACCCGACTCTGAGAAATGGCTGGAGGTCATGAAATCCGAAATGGAGTCCATGAAGGTCAACGATGTGTGGACATTGGTTGACCCACCCGAAGAAGTAAAACCCATAGGGTGTAAGTGGGTCTTCAAGAGGAAGAGAGGCGGAGATGGAAAGGTGAAAACCTATAAAGCCCATCTGGTTGCCAAGGGATATCGTCAACGTTATGGTATAGACTATGACGAGATGTTTTCTCCTGTGGCAATGCTCAAATCCATTCAGATTATGCTTGCGATAGCTGTCCATCTGGACTATGAAATCTGGCAGATGGATGTGAAGATAGCTTTCCTAAATGGAGAGCTGGATGAAAAGGTGTATATGATACAACCTGAAGGATTCACATCCACAGATGAGTCTAAGGTGTGCAGGCTACAGAGGTCTATTTATGGACTTAAGCAGGCATCACGGAGTTGGAACATACATTTTGATAAGACGATCAAGACGTATGGCTTTGTTAAGAACGGAGAAGAGCCTTGCATTTATAAGTGGGCTAATGATCCAGTAGTAGTATTTCTTGTATTGTATGTGGATGACATTCTCTTAATCGAGAATGATGTCCCTACATTACAGGGAATAAAGATTTGGCTGTCGTCACAATTCTCCATGAAGGATCTGGGAGAAGCTTCCTACATCCTAGGGATGAGGATCTATAGGGATGATCTAAAAGGTTGCTTGGTTTATCTCAGTCCACGTACATTGATACTATGCTGAAGAGGTTCAGCATGGAGAATTCTAAGAAAGGCTATCTTCCGATAGGCCATGGAATTTCTCTCTCGAAGAGGGATTGTCCGACAACACCTCAAGAGAGAGAGCGTATGGATAGGATTCCATAAGCTTCGACAGTGGAATCTATCATGTACGCCATGACATGTACACGACCAGATATGGCATACTCACTAGGGGTAGTGAGTAGATACCAATCTGATCTAGGAGAGAATCACTGGAAGGTTGTTAAAACCATCCTGAAGTATTTAAGAAATACTAAGGATCAGTGGCTTGTTTATAGTGAATCAGACTTGAGACTTATAGGGTTTACAGACTCTAGTTTCCAGTCTGATCACGATGACAGCAAAAGTGTGTCGGAATTTATTTTTACCCTTAATGGTGGGGCTATCTGCTGGAAAAGTTCCAAGCAGCACACTGTGGCTGATTCAGTTTGCGAGACAGAGTATGTCGCCGCATCAGATGCTGCCAAAGAAGCGGTGTGGCTGAGGAAATTTATCACCGAGCTCAGAGTAGCACCTTCCCTTGTTGGTCCAATTCTGCTCTACTGTGACAGCTCTGGAGCCATTGCTCAGGCAAAGAAACCAATGGCACACCAGCGGACGAAGCATATTCTACACCGCTACCATCTCATCCGAAAAATTAAGGATCGAGGTGACATCGATCTTCAGAAGATCGACGGGAAGGAGAACCTGACTGACCCATTCACTAAAGCCATTGCGGTGAAGGAGTTCGACAACTACAAGTCGAAGATGGGTATTAGATACTGCATCGATTGGCTTTAGGCCAAGTGGGAGATTGTTGGGAATAGTATCCCAAAGCCAATCGTCAGCCTATTGACGGTTGTGCTCATTTTTGTATTTGTACATGAATTATGAATTAATAAAAAATATTTTGATATTTTTCTTCATAAAATATTTCATCTTCTAATGAACTCCTATGTTGTGGTGAAGTCCTTAGGACTATTTAGACTCGACAAAGGAGAATTTATCATTTAGTCCTTAAATCTGTTCGCGACCAAATGATACGTTGTTACCAAGGATGACAATATTTATTAAGCATAGATCGTTGTGTGCCATATAGGTTGGTTGTCCTCTTAACCAATGAGTGTGGAGACACTGGTATAGCATATAGGTGAGATGTAAGGGTACATCTGCACTGAACGTGACCAACTCCGAAGCTATTTCTACTGTCAAGATTTGCTCCGATGGAATATGGGTATAAATATCCCTCCGACCTGAGACCGCCACGGTGACTTGCAAGCAACTCACTGCACTTAGGCACTGGACTACCTGAATTTTTAATTCAGTGATGGAAGGCGGCTGGGTGTAGTTAAGTACTTGACTTGTCGGTGCATGTGTCAAGATGGGATTGACTACTCCAGTTTAGGAGCTGTGTACAGTCGTGTTTCAATTTAGCAAAACTTTGGCCAGGGTAGTCCTTGTGAGGAGTCACA
Source organism: Elaeis guineensis (assembly GCF_000442705.2). NCBI lineage: Eukaryota > Viridiplantae > Streptophyta > Magnoliopsida > Arecales > Arecaceae > Elaeis > Elaeis guineensis. Next base: position 37,233,430 of record NC_025993.2, read on the forward strand.
GGACTGTTTGAGTTGAGCACGATTCGGATGATCTGATCAGGGTTGACAGTTTAACCCTGAGTCATCCTAAACACAGGGGTCAAAAGGATGAATTATACAGTAACCATATTCATGTAGGTTCTGAGTAGTGCGATTGCGACTCTTCGACCTATCTGGATATTGGGTACCATTGCTAGATGGTCACTTTGATTAGTACAGAAATTGGTTCCTGTGCTACCGACTTAAGTTCGAACCTACGGGGTCACACACATTAGAGGTTCCTATCTGATCTGATGGCTGGTGTAGAATCCTACATGTTTAGGACTCAGTGATCGAGAATCAAGATTCTCTGATCACGAGTTCCACACATTATGGGTACCAGGGTCAAGAGTCCCACTGGTTGGGACTTTTCGATCAGGGTTACATATCGATGAATTTTGATGCCCGATTGCCCATCAGATTTGGACTCAATATTTATGAGAGATTTAATTAGTGATTTGATCATCAATTAACTCAATTTGATTGAGTAATTATTTTTGGATCAAGTCCAATTGAATTGGATTCAGTTGGGTTTGACCCGATTAGGTTAAGAGTTGACCTAATCATCGAGATGGTTTGGTCCCTGATTTGATCAGGAGTTGGGCTTAGTCAATTTCTGATTTGATTAAGATTTTATTGAGCCTAATTAAGCCTAATTAAGTTGGGTTTAAATTAGTCTAATTGGACCTAACTTATTTGGTTCAATTAGGTTGGTTTAAATAATTAAACCACCTTGACCCAATCTCCATGCGCCACCTCACTTCCATTGCACCCATTTGAATTCATGAGAAAGAACTTCTCATGAATTTTTTTCTCACGCCAAGCCCTCTCCACGCCCCACTTTAATGTGCCAAATGAATGGATAAGGATGATTGGTTGGCCATTCAAATTCAAAATAAAGTTTGAATTTGAATGAGCAATCAATCTTTGCACCTTATCCCTTTTTTAACGCTCCATTTATTACATGAGAAAATATTTCTCATGAAATTACTCCATGCACAATTTAAGCCACGCCTCATGCCTTTAGTGGATAAGAGATGAGTTGGTGTCCATTTGAATTCAAAATTTGATTTGAATTCAAATGTGCAATTACTCATCTTTATCCTTTCATTTGGATAAGACGTTTGACGTTGTTATAAAAGGAGGAGAAGAGTGGGGTGTGTGTAAGAAGATTTTTGGACAAAAATTTTGGGACGTGAGAAGTCTTGTGCGTGAGAAGAAAGTCCATATCCTTTCAAGAGAAAAAGAAAGAAAAGAAAGAAAAGTGGGTGCAAGGTTTTCGGTGAGTTCCCTAGAGTTTTAGCCTGGGATTTGGAAAGTGAGAAAGTGAGCTACGAGTGTCATGAGCTCACAAAATCTCAGAAAAATCTTCAACATTCTCTCAAGCACATCTGTTGACGATCCAGAGCGTCCGAAGAATTGACAGACATCGATCGAAGGAGTTCGATCAGCATCAGCCGTCAAAAGGGCTCTACAACGAGCTAGCACTCATGAGAAGTCGATCAGATCGGGAGCTTCGTGTGGATGATCCGCAGAGGCCAAACATGCTGTGTGGCTATGTCGTGATGATCAGACTCTTCCGACGGTGATCAGATTACGGTGATCTACTATCCGCACAAAGGTATTGTGTTCTGAACACATTACAGTAAAGTATTTACTATTCGAATTTGAATTTCAAATTTAAATGAATACATGCTATATATCATATTTAGATCCTAGTGTAGGGTAAATTTATGTTAATTAATTAGATTAATTAATAATTTCTGCTGTAAAATCATGATTTTGAAAAAATTTTAAAATTACCATTTTACCCCTGTACTGAATTTTCCACAACATCATCTCATCAAAGGTATTAGGATCATCACTATGATCCCTATCTCCCATAAGGAATATTTCCTTTACTTTCTCCATAAGCATACCCATGCACCTTTCAAGAGGTTGGGAGATCTTGCTAGATCTACGAGATGGTAGAGGAACATCAACTACTAGCTCATGGACTACGGGTTCCTAAGGATCTATAGCTCTGGGCTCTTTAGAGACTTTTTCTTCGAGCTCCGCTAACCTCCCACTATCGTCATCCTAGATAAACTATTTTTCTAGGAATACGGTGTTTCGACTCACAATCATATTGTGGCCTTGTGAAAAGTAGTAGTATCCCATGGATTCTTTTGGATATCCTATAAAGTGAACTATAATATATCTATCCTCTAACTTATCCACCATCTATCTCTTGATATAGGCCTGACATCCTCAAGTCTTGAGATAACCGAGACTCGACTTCTTACTGAACCATATCTCATATGGTGTGGTAGGAACAGACTTTGATAGAACCTTATTCAACAAGTGAATGGTAGTTAACAAGACATATCTCTAAAGAAATAAAGGTAGATCAGTGAAGCTCATCATGAACCGGACTATATCCAATAGAATTCTGTTCCTCCTTTCGGATACTCCGTTGAGCTAAAGCATGTTAGGAGGGGTCCACTGAGAGGCTATGCCGTTATCTTTAAGATATCCCAAAAATTTTTGACTAAGGTATTCACCTCCTCGATTAGATCGAAGAACCTTAACGGATTTGCCTATCTGCTTTTCTACTTCATGCTTGAATTCTTTAAACTTTTCAAAGGCCTCAAACTTGTGTTTCATGAGATACACATACCCGTATCTAGACAGATTATCGATAAAGATAATGAAATAAGTATAATCACTCCTGGCCTGCACATCAAATGGCCTACATACATCGATGTGTACCAGGATGAGTAACTCAGTGGCCCTTTCCTCCTGACCTATAAAGGGTAACTTGACCATCTTTCCTCAAAGACAAGATTTACAAGCTAGATACAACTCTAGATTAAGAGAGCCAAAGATCCCATCCTTTACCAATCTGTTTATCTTGTCCTCTCCAATATGGCCTAGTCTATGGTGCCATAAGTACTTCTGGTTAATTTCATCTCTAGATCTCTTTTGGCCTACGGCACTCACTATTTGCTCGTTCAAATTCACATTCACATCAACATGCAAGTGATAAAGACTGTCAATTAAAAGATCTTGTGTAACCAATTTATTTCATAAATAAATGGAACAAAAATTTTTATTGAAATAAATTTCAAAACCTTTTTGTGCTAGCACAAATACGAAAATTAAATTCTGACTAGCTACAGGAATATAATAACAGTCTTTCAAATCTAATCTAACACCAGACGATAATCGAAAGAGGTAAGTGCCAACAGTCTCTACAGCAACCTTTGCTCCATTGCTGACCCAAAGGATTATGCCACCTTCCCTCAACCTCCTACAATCTATTAGACCCTACATTGAGGTACATATATGAGCACTCGAGTCAGAATCTAATATCCAACTAGAAGTAAAAAAAATCGTAAGATTAGATTCTATTATGAGCATACCTTCAGAAGGTTTATCATCCTTTTTAGTCTTTAAGCTCTCCAAGTATTTTGGATAGTTCCTCCTCTAGTGGCCTTCAGCATGACAGTGGAAACACTTTCTCCTTACCTCAACCACCTTTGGACCATCCTTCTTCAGCTTACTCTCATTTTTCTGCTTCTTCACAAATTTAACCTTTTTCTTTTCAGTAAACTTTCTTTTGAAAGAAAAAGTCCGCTCTACATCGAGAACAGTATCCCTTGAACTCTTCAAGGTACTCTCTGTAGTGACCAACATATTGACGAGTTCGAAAATAATACAGTCAAGTTTGTTTATATAAAAATTGACTATATGAACTAGTAAGAGATTGAAGGATCAGATCCATCTGTAATTCTTTTTGCATATATAGCCCGAGCTTGTCAAGCTCCTCAATGTCCTTGATCACTGTCATACAGTGCTCATGAATATACTGCCCCTCGTACATCTTCAGATTGAAGAGCCTCTTGGATACTTTGAAGTATACAATATGGCTCTACTCACCATACAACTCTTGTAGGTGAGTGATCATGACTCGGAAGTGGGCATATGCTCGTGCTGGCTTTGTAACTCATTTGATATGGATGCCAGTACATAGCACTTGACCCGACTGTCTTCATCCGTCCACTTCTCAAAAGTAACTCTTTGCTCCATAGTAGGACAGTTTGGTAATACTACGGGATCTTGATCGAGAATATGGCTTAATTTTTTTGAGGTCAGGACAATCCTGAAGTTTTTAAGCTAGTCTTTGAAATTATTATCGATCAAACGATTGGTTTCAAAGATGCGGGCTAGAGGGTTTGAGGCTGATATGATGATTTAACTACGAGAGTAGAGATTCAAGTTAGATTTTTGTACTTAATATTTAATTTACTTTTAGAGACTTGAAGATGCAAACAATAATTCTCACTAATTTATCAAATCCCTCCACTCTCCGAAAAAAAAATAAAAATCCTAATGTGACAAAACATTTCTAGTAGGTGCTGCAATTCCACCGATGACATGCACCTCATCTCACAGTTATTGGTAACATGCACACCAATGCGTAGGCAACTCTTTGTCCAAATACTTCACAAGCATGTTGCAGCGACTTGATTTCTAAATCATGTGGGCTCACCTAACAGTTATTGCCCACACTTCTTAGTTAAGCCCGACCCACCGTTCACAAGCAGGTGCAAGACCGTCATTGGGTCCCTCACCTAACAGTTATTGGACCCAACCCCATCCTTACCCTAGAGTAACTTTTTGCTAATAGAGTAGTTGTGTGCTCTCAATGCAATTGAACCACTGTAACCAACCGAAAATAATCAATGCCAGTAGCACGCCCGCACATCTACAATGGTGGAAGACCTATGAACATAATATTTATGGAGAGATTTAAGTTTAGGTCTCATCTAATCAGTCATCATATAACTGATCTAATTGGTATGGATTAAACCAAACCACTAAACAACTTAATTCAAGACCTAATCTTTCAAATTGGCCAGGTAAGTGGAGATCGATGGGGGTCTCCCTGTTACCTTCTTAAGATACTAATAAATTGATCAGGTCAGCTAACGAAACTAATTAAATAATCATATCTCATTAACTTACCTTAAACACCAATAGGTCGATTGATCAGAATTAATTAGTTCAAGTGAATCAGGCTCAAATCAATGAGCCAAATTAGGTCTTTAGGTTAATCGATTCTACATATAGAATTCAATCAATTTGATCAACAATAATTGTATGATCATTAACTTAATTGATCTGACTCTAATCAATACTTGACTTGGTTTGATTAATTACTTAATCAAATTAGATCCATATGACTCAAATCAAAAATCTTAAATGCAATCCTATTATATGACTTAATTAATGATTTTTTCATGATCAAAATTCTCATGCACAAACATAAATTTCAGATTCTAAAATCATATTTCAGATTCTAAAATCATATTTCAGATCAAAATTTATTACATAAAAGTAAATTTTAAAATATAAAAATAATTTTCAGATTTTAACATATAAACATATATCATATATATGCATGTAAATCAGATCTAAACAAAATTTCAGATCTAAACATGATTTCATATATCTCATATACTAATCATGAATCAGATTAAAAGTAAATTTATAATCTAAATATGTAAATATATGTCACATATATGAATTAAAATTCAGATCATATAAAAATTTTAGATTTTATGCATGCATCTATGTATCACATGAACATGTACTAGAACTCTTTCTAGATTAAAATTCAGATCTATGTATGCAATTACATATCACTAATATATTTTAAAATTAAATCTAAAATTAAATTTTAAATTTAAAGATCCATCTATACATCTTATATATCAAAAAAAAAATCTGATTTTGAAATCTTTTCAAAAATATGTATATCAAAATTTAGCATATGAAAACCCGTGGCTCCAGTACCACTGTTGAAATTCGAAGTTTAGTGCATGTATGTGTTTCAAAATTTATTTTTTAAACACCACAGTAGAGAATAAGATTAAAATACTTTTAATCTAAATTATGCATGCATGAAAATATAAAACTACATGGATCTATCTCATATGCTGAAATTAATATATATTGAAATTCAGATTGTAATCAAATTACATACATGTTTCATAATTTTTTTCTTCAAATCTAGATCTGGAAGAGAAGATATTCTCTCTTAACTGTATAAGTATCCAGTCTCTACGAGTATCCACTCAGGATCAACCTGAAACAGTCATCTTTAATCTGAATTTTTATTCTCCAAAATTCAGCCTACTGAATCTGAAAGAAGCCTGGATCGCGATCAACGCTTAATCTCTTTTCTTGATCTTCTTCTTCTCCTCTTCTCTAGAGTTTCTCTCTTTGCTATGTGCTGCTACCAGATGTTAGAAACCAGTAAGGAAGAGGCACTCAACAGCCTTTGGGCGTGGGACTCTTTGGGATGTGCGTCCCAAAAGAAAGGGGGTGTGGGACACTCAAGGGAAGAGAAAAGGAGAGGAAGAGAGAGCGTGGGACTTCTCTTTTAGCATGTGGGGTTGCTGATTTGGATGCTCTAGGGACCTTAGGGGAGATTTCTTTAAATAGACATAAGGATTGAATCCTATTCAATCTCATAATATAAGTCCTACTTGTATTGGATTTTCTATTAACTTAAGTTATCCAACTTACTTTAGGAGACCCTTTAGGCACCAACTATTGGAGCTCTTGCATCCATAATTAGACACCCCAAAATACACCCAAAAGATATCCCATAAGAGAACTAAAAGCCCTCTAATCAATGGACACGCCCAACTTGATCAAATCAAGGTGGCGCCCAAGAATAACTATCAAAGAAATTAATTAGGGACCTGTACCATTAATTTATATGATCCATAACCTTAGACATCCAACAATTGGAGTCTCATGAATCTTATTCATGTAGGTTATTAGCAGGTAATTAAGTTAGAATTATCTTATCAAATAAGTAATCCTAATTGAAACAGAAATGGGATCCAACCATGTGCTAGCAAGGTTATCATGAATCCAATGAGTTTCTCTAAACCCAATTGACACTTCATAAGTTCAATTACTAATTTCAAGCTTAATCCCTTTGTTGTGTGACCCCATAGATTCAATTCTATCGGGTAGTGATATATATAATGATCTCCATTATTGTATCATTGAAACTCTTTTCAATGGATCGGAACAATTTCACTTTAACCCAACAAGGATTGTCGATCCAGAACAATCCTAGTGAGCTCTCATAATCCACCAATGACCTTAGTAGTATGTAGTGGCAATCCAGTAGAACTAAAATGAACCTCTAGATGTAGTTAACGTGTGATGTAGTCCCCCTATCGTGAGTTCTGACTAGATGGCAGGTCATGAATAAATTGTTAAATCTCAACATCAGTCATATGATAGATTTGATTAGCTCAAGTCCAATCATGACTTCTATAGAAATTTTTTTTCATCAATCATACTGTTGTAGCCATAGACTCTTGGACTTAGCCTCTCAAATCTCATAGGACTACTTCTCTCTATCAAAGTTGATAGATCCTATCTTGATATGCACCCTACTCCTATAATGGACCAACTGTCGCCAATATCCAGTACAAAGGCTTATTGAGATCTATATTTATGTGTCAGTCAAATTTTAGTAGTCTCACTGCCAGCAGCAATACCACATCAAGTCGAAGGACCAGTCACACAACGACAGCATTGAGATAATCACTGACGATCGAATAGAAATCCAAATGATCTCTCATATCGTCACGCTCAATACTAGTTGTTCTCTAACAACTACCCGCACTCATTATTCTGTGTCTCTACATAGTAGATCAGAAACTCATCTATCCCAAAGGAAGAGATTTGTGCATCAATCTATCCAGATCAATCACCATCCTTATGATGATCCTATGATCGAAAATATTTAGGAATTAAATACATATCTCTAATTCTCAACACCTTGAGAATAAGTATCGAAACTAATTTCATGGACGTTCAAAGATACATCACACTTGAATGAAAAAGAAATTATCTTTTCATGGATCATATCAATATATTAAGTATAAAATTATATCCTAGAATTATTACAATGTGTCAGTCATATTGGCTTCTAGGACATACATCTAATAGACCTAGTGTCTCTCACTTGAAGGTTTTCGAAAGTTTCATCTATGCTCATATCCCACACCAAAAAAGAATAAAGCTTAAAGATAAGAGTGAAAAGTTTATCTTCATCTACTATGATGCTCGATCTAAAGCCTACAAGCTCTTTGATCCAAAAACTAAAAGGATTCATGTTAGTAGAGATGTGGAGTTCCATGAAGATAGCATGCAAAGTTGGCAATCAAACAAACAGATATTTTATAAAGAGAAGGAAGAAGAAGAGAAAGACTCAAAGGTGGATTTTGAAGTTTCTTCATCACCTTCATCTCCACATTCCAGAGTATCACTTCTTTTGGATGATAGTCCAATGCAAAGGAAGACAAGGAGTTTGCAAGAGCTATATGAGGTAACAAACAAACTTAATCTCATTTATCTTTTGGCTAACAATGAAAATATATCTTTTGAAAAAGCAATACAAGATAAGATTTAAAAAGCTGCTATGAATGAGGAGATCAAAATAATAGAGAAAAATGATACTTGAGAATTTACTGTTCTCCCCAAAGGCCATAAATCCATAGGTGTCAAATAGATTTACAAGAAGAAGAAGAATGCTCAAGGACATATAGAAAAGTACAAAGCAAGATTGGTGGCCAAAAGCTACAAACAACAAGTTGGTATCGACTATGAAGAAGTGTTCGCCTCGATTATTTGCATGAAAACTATAAGATTGCACATCTCTATTGCAGCATACTTTAAATGGCCAATTCTTTAAATAAATGTCAAATTAGCTTTCTTGAATAGATTTCTTGAAGAAGAGGTCTATATGATTCAATCCAAAGGGTATGTGAAGAAAAGTCATGAAGAAAAAGTCTTGAAGTTGAAGAAGACGCTCGAGCTCTATGGCTTGAAACAAACACCTAGAGTATGGAATAGTAGAATTGATGCATACTTCAAAGCTAATGACTTCATGCAATGTCCATATGAGTATGTCTTATATGTGAAGAAGAAGAAGAATGAAGATATATTGTTTGTTTCTTTATACGTAGATGATCTTATTTTTACAAGAAGCAACGCTCAAATATTTGAAGAATTCAAGCAAGCTATGACCTAAGAATTTGAGATGACAGATTTGGGACTTATGTCATATTTTCTCAGCTTAGAGATCAAGCAAAATATTAAAAATATCTTCATTTTTCAAGAAGCATATGCAAAGGAGATTCTTAAAAAGTTTAAGATGGAAGATTGCAAGCCAATAAGCACCCCCACTGATTGTAGAGTCAAACTATCAAAATTTGAAGAATGCAAGATGATGGATCCTACTCTTTACAAAAGCTTAGTTGGAAGCTTAAGATATCTCATATGCACAAGACCAGATATTTTATATAGAGTTGGTTTACTAAGCCGTTATATGGAGGAATCAAATTCTATACATTAGAAGGCCGCAAAAAGAATTCTTCGTTACATCCAAAGTACTACATTTCATAGATTAATGTATTCTCCTTCTTATGATTTTCGACTCTTTGGTTATTTGGATAGTGATTGGAGAGGAGATTCAGATGATAGAAAAAGTACAATTGGATTTATTTTCTATATGGATGATACGGTATTCACTTGACTTTCTAAGAAGCAAGCTATTGTGACTATTTCTACTTGTGAAGCAGAATATGTTGCAGTATCTTCATATATTTGCCATGCCATTTGGCTTAGAAAATTATTACAAGATATTTATTTCTCTCAAATTGATGCTATGAAGATATATGTAGATAGCAAGTCGGCGATGGCATTAGTGAAGAATCCGATTTATCATGAAAGGAGTAAACATATCGACATCTATTTTCATTTCATAAGAGAGCATATAAAGGAGAAGAATGTGGAGTTAACTTCTATGAAGACTCATGATCAAGTTGTCGATATGTTCACCAAGTCACTTGCAGTGGAACCATTCTACAAGCTTAAGAATCTTTATGGAATGAAATTAAGATGAAAAATAATTAAGTTTAAAGGGGGGGTATTGGAAATATGTAAACTTAATTGTGCATCAATCTTGGAGTTCGAGTTTGATAAAATCAAGTGAGTTGAAGGAATATTAAACAAAATTAAAATTCTCTTTTTCTATTAGATCTACTATCTTTATATCTAGAGAGAAATATTACAAATTCTCCTCTCCTCCTCTATCGACCATAACATCCTAGTATGTGTGAGTAGACATGGACTCATTAATTAATTTGCTAGATAAGAGGTCATAAAAGGCCTTTGTTAACCTTGTTGGGCCTTCCAAGAAATCATGCTACTCCTACATACTTTTTGGGCTTGTGTATTGTCATGCATCTATTTTGTAGGTTATTAAGGTTTGCATACGCCAGAAACTAATTATTCAGGATTCTAGATTCTAAACAAGCATAAACAAATGAGTAGTCTACTCTAAGACATGGCTTCCCTCGTTTCATTACATAAAACAGAAAGATGTGGCTGGTTTCAGTAACGTGGGCAACTCTCTCTTCTTATTTACAGATATAAGAAAGAGAGGGAAGTTCTACTTACGTGGGCCTTTCCAAACCCTATTTGACTTCCCACTCTCCTCTTCTCCTAAGAGGGTCGAGGTTAGGTCAGGGTTTGGGATACATTAAGAACTCTTCAATTCGTCTCTCTGATCTTTTCACTCCTGAGAAGTCTCTTAGAGAGCTTTAGGGTTTGGAGAAATCTTAATAAGATTGCATGCTGAAGGAAGTGGGTTTGAGAAGGATTCGATAATACTAGGGTGGGAGACTGAACATTATTCAAAATCGGTGGGCAGCTAAGAATATTCATTTTCTAACTTTAAGCTACAATGCTTTTAACATATAGAAATACATATATATACATGTATATATATACATATATAAGTATATAAATGCATATACAAATATAAGTATATAAACACCGATATATATAGATATGTATGTAGGTAGTTGTATGCATAAATACATACAACCATACATATGTAAATGTACATACATATCTACATAAATGTGCATATACATGAAAGCATCATAATACAAGTGAAATCATATAATTTACCTTTACTGAAATAAAATCTCATTTTCTTTACTTTTTGGCAAGAAACATATTCTACGAAAGGAAGAGCAAGTGGTTTTCATTTTCCCTTTATTTTGCCCATCGCCCCTCCATTTATCCCATTTTCCATTTGTTTGCATGTCCACTCACAGAGGTACCCTCACAAAAATAGCTGCATGAAGTATGCATGCCTGTCAGAGCGTTTCTTTAACTTCCAATAATATGCATGGACTTCTGCCAAAAGACAATATGCATGACTTTCTACTGCTATTGTTTGTATAGCCAAACTAATGCCTTTGACACGCCCTTTGCATTTTCTTTGTATGAAATTTGACAGAGTTTAGCTAAACTTACTTCATCAATATTGTATATGGAGGTCATAGAATGTTGAATTTTTATTGATAAATTAAAACCAATCCACAGTCTTCTTAGATATCTTAAATTTTTGAATTATTTTTGTAATTAGGTTAGATTCGGTTGTAACAAAATATTTTATTCACACGTCTCATATACTACACAAACTATCCAAGAAATCAATGGAAGCAGATATCCATCACCATCTTTTCTCTCTTAACAACCTTTTATTTCCTTTGCTGCTTTTTAACTCATTCTGAAAGCCTAGTTTATTTTTCTTTTCCCCTTTTTTTTTTTTTTTTTTTTTTTTTTTTTTTGTGTGTGTGTGTGTGTGTTTGTTTGTTTTTTTGCGGGGTGGGGGCGTGGCGGGGGGGGGGGGGGGGGGGGGGGGGGTGATGGGGGAACAATGGCGTTCTATTTGCTCTCTGATTCAATTAATGGGGTAATAATTGCACCTATGAACAGTTCGAATGTCTTTTGTGACACTAGTGGGCATGAAGTTTGCAGAGAGAGTGATGGCTGCCTGGATCCGAACCACGCACCTTGCTCACCTCCTTAAATTATTTGGCCGGAGATGGGTTGCCATCAGAGGCTGAGACAAGGAAAGATCATTGGTCTGGAGTTGCACCAAGTATTCCTTTCAATTTCGTAACCAACAGTGCAAAAATTTAGTGCCCTTGGTGCCACTAATTCTGCGTAGGTGTGTGGTGATGTAAGGAAATGTGCCATACCCAGGATGGTGTTCCACTTTTTTTTGATAAGGACAAATGTTGAGAGGCACTAGAGGACAATGCCGATAATTGCCATGCGTCGGTTTGCCTCATACTGCATTTGGTCTAATTCTCTTTCTTCAAAGCACTCTGGAAAGAAGGTGGCGGATGCTAACGTTTCATTGATTAAGAGTGGCCTTTTGATGTGATATGTGCACCATTTTTGTTGTTAAGCCACTAGGTCACTTGTGGGCACTTGAATGCTATGAGATGAACTGAGCGCTTAAGGCAGATCTTTCAATTGGCAATCCACATCTCTAGTTCTGAGTAGCTGGATTGCAAATGAGATTTTATTTGCCAAGTAAACTTTGTCTTTGGGTATCATATGCAAGAAAATAGGTATGAGCCGCAAAAGAAATTAGCAGAAGAAAAGTCCTGATGATGATAAACGGCGAAAAAAGATTATATTTTACTAGTTTTGATGCATGGAACTGCATCAAAGGGTGAAGCTTAGGCTCGCTGTTAATAGAAAACTGAGTTTCTATTTGGAGGCCAGTGTTGCACTGAAAATTTAATATAGAGTGCATCTACACCAATACACACACACACATATACATACACACACACATACATAGACGTATGTATATACATGGAGTACCATGCAAATCTTGAAGTCGGTATTCCAGGCTGCCCTTTGTAGAAGTTTCAGTTTTTGCTGCCCTTTGTAGAAGTTTCAGTTTTTGTTTTGTAGGATATTTAGTTCATGTAAAAATGTTTTACATTAGGTTTCCTGACTGCAGATTTCTTACATTTGTATGCACTATGCACAACCTTCAATTTTGTGATAGATGTTTTTTTATTAAATTCTTTAGGTATAACTTTTTGTGATAGACTTAGTAAAGGGCATTCAAGTGCATCACACTCCCACTACTGCAAATTTGGGGAGGGTCAGAGAGATTGTTTTCATATTTTGAACCCATGATATCTATGTCACAAGTTCATAAAAAAGTTTAGTGATCTTGTTTTGTTTTCAAAGACATGAGAGACAGTGAGGAGGGAGATGGATGGGACTTCACAATTAGTCATGTTACATGAAAGAGAGAAATTTCACAAAAATGCGCAAAGAGTTACATGATGTTATGCTATTTTTGATTGGCAAGAAGTCACTAACTCTAGAATAAGAAATGCAATAAGTGCTTCCAAAACTTAGTATTATTTCGGTGGTTTGTTAATTATATGTTGTTTTTTCTTTCTCTTTCAATGTGTATATATGCATGCAATCGTTGAAGACCAGCTAATTTTGTTATCTTGTTGCTCACCTAGAATGATGCCACATGCATGGGTTGCCTAAAGAATTGCTCTAACCTTTAAATTTCATAACAATTTGATAGGAGTCATAACATACATTGTCTTCCTATGACATATGGCAGATAGTTGTATTAAGAGTGCTGCTGCTAAACCCCACAAGTGATTGGAAGCCAGTCAAATGTTGAGAAGATGATGCTTTGACTCAGTAATTTCCACACCTATAGAAACTTCTACTTGTCGGAGAGTGTCTCACAGGGAACCTTCCGATACTTAAGTTAGCCGGAGAGATAGAGCACAGTTGAGAGAAGAAACTGTTAGAAAAAGCATTGCATTAGCTTTGTTAGAAAAAGTTTACCACTGGTCCCCTTTTACCTCTATTTATATAGAGGAGAGCCTCTTACTATTACTCATAGATTTAGGCTCCTTTACCTTGGGATGTGGAAGTTACAGAATTGGTAGAGATATTGGTGTGTAGTTAATACACCCTTGATCATATAGTTATGGATAGTTAATTTTGAGAGTTAATATGCTTTTTATGCATCAGAATTATGTCCATGACTTCGGATATTCCAAGCCATCAATTACTGTTATTGTGGTCAATAAGTTGGTTCAATACCGAACATCTGGTTGCTAGGTCGCCAACATTCTTGTCTCTTAGTCGGTTGCATAAAGTAACTTCAAACTATCTGTGTATGCTCAAGTCGTTGGTGTAATTCCGTGAAACCTTGATAGTCGAGGAATGGTTGTCGGATTATCCCAAGAACTCTTCCCGAGATTCAACCGAGGTTGGAAAGATTGTAGATACCCCAACAAAGAGTATGCAAAGGAATCCAATATTCTATCACAAAGTGCTTCCCAGGCTCACATTTTATTTCAATTATTATTTAGTATACATGCAGTCTCTGAAGACCACATTTCAGAATCTTCCAACTCTCCTAAGATATTGCTACAGAGGTGGCCAAAACAATTATCCAACCTCTAAGCTGAGCTATTCAGTTGTAATATCCATGATTAATTAGGAGCAGAATGTCAGCTTTTCCTTTATACCATTGAATTTAAACCCCTATGAGTTCATCATTAACTGCATGCCTCCATTTTCTGTCACATGTTAATTTTGGTTTGCAAAATTTCTTGCTATATTGAAGCCTTCCAGACTCTAATTTGTCACTACATGCTTTGATTGCATAGACAGAATCCATATATCAGTATATGAATTCCTTCTACATCAGATCTGCTTTTGATTTTCAGAGGTTCGCATCTGGTGCAACCCATGCCAAAGCAGTTGCAGCCTAACAAGCATTACTTTTCAACCAGAATAAATCCCTCACTTTAAATAGGGTTAGGCACTGGAATAAAGTACTGAAGATAGTTGTGCATCAATAGCCAAATGTGTTTTCCCCTCCACCTCCATTTATTGATCTTATGTCATCCAAGATGACCTTAATGCACCACAATATTATGGAATATTGTTGAGTGGCTGGTCATCCCCAAGATCTCAAAGCATATTACTGGGTCTTTCATTTCCTTCTTGCAATGTTTTTATTGCTAAAACATGTGCAGAAACCAAATGAATCTTCTAGTCTACCTAAAAGTTGTGACCTGAGATGTTGAGATCTTGTTTCCAAAGCAAGTTTGGTTGCTCCCCTTGGGAATAACCATCTGGCATTGTGGATGTAAGAGAATCACCACTCTGCGACATCGCATTGTGAAAATAGAAAGTAGTATCCTCTAGAAGCATGTTATATCATTGTGTCTGAGACAATCTTTATATTCTTTATTTCTTTTCGATGTTTAGATGTTATAAATGGATCATGTAAGTTGGTCGCAAGAGTCAATTACAAGCAATTGAGTGATATTGTACATAATATAGATTGCAAGTTTAGTGGGAGGATCAAGAATCGAAATAATCTCCATTATATGCTGACAATAACAAATGAGCAAAAAAGAGTGTTTTAAAGCAAAAAAAAAGCTAACAACTTTCAATAAACAATATACGCAGGGAATCGTTGTCGTGTTTGGCATGTGAGTGCTTTTTCCTCAGTGGTTTCCATGCAGACCTGAACTTTGTTCTCCAAGTGGCTTGTATGCTATGGTCATCAAGCATAATATCATGTTGCGTCCAACAGAGCAATGAAATATCCATTCACAGAGTGTGACATGCACCATGAGATCCTTCTACCCACCAACCCCTCTCAGCTACGGAGAGATCCTTTGGTTTAAATCAATATGAAATATGGCTTATTAATAAGTCAATTGTGGAATCCATCAAGAAGAAGTATGGTGCTAAAGCACCATATCTTCAATTCTAGATATTTTGCATGCTTTGGATAGTGGAAGATCTTTAAGAAGGAATCAAAAATTCCATTATGTCAGGTCTTGCTGTTTCCAATTAGGTTACTGCCGAATCTCAGTGACCCATAAATTTGAGATAAAATATTGAGCAGTAAATGGATTTATGATTGCTAGTCTCCTAGTGCCATAAAAGTACAGCTTGATATCTTGATGCATGTATGGGCAATAAGGTATTCATGCAGTAATAATCTCAGAAGACAATTATTCAACTTAATTAATTGCCAACAAGTAATATGCTGTCATTATCCTAATTGCCAACACAATGACATGCCAGCAAATTAACTATATCTTTTGGCTTGTGCATGAAAGTAACTCCTTGAAATCACAAGGTGATCACTATGATGACTTTGTCAAATAATTCAGATCAGTTTTCTCTCTGTAGTTTAGTTACAAAACCTTGGACTAATTAAACCAGAACTCCTTTAACCTGGTCCACCTTTATGGCATCCTTGATAAAAGATGTGCATAAGTTTAAAGAAATATATTACCATTCCTGCTTATAACTGTGGATTTCTTATATGTAGCTAGGAGAAACGCCTCTTGATCTGCTTCACAAGAACTTTTTGTTATATATATATATTTTGGCAATGCATTTTGCATGAAATTTGAATGAAGCAATCCATTGTTAGATGTATGTCCTAAAAGTCAATATGGCTGATACATTGTAATAAATCTAAGGTATAATTTTATACTTAATATATTGATATGATAAATAAAAAGATAATTTCTTTTCATTCAAGTATGATGTGTCTTTGAATCATCCATAGAATTAGTTATAATACATATTCTCAAGGTGTTAAGAATTAGAGACATGTATATAATTTCTAAATGCTTCCGGTCATAGAATCATCATGAGGACAGTGATTGGTTCGGATAGACTGACGCACAAATCGCTTCCTTTAGGATAGATGAGTCTCTGATCTACTGTGTAGAGACACAGGACGACGAGTGCGAGTGGTTGTTAGAAAATAATTAGTATTGAGCGTGACCATATGAGAGATTACTTGAATTTCTATTCAATCATCAGTGATTGTCTCGATGCTGTAGTTGTGTGATGGGTCCTTTAACTTGAGATGGTACTGCTGCTTGCAGTAAGACTGCTGAAGTTTGACTGACATATTAACATGGGTCTTAATGAGATTTGTAGTGGATGTTGGCGACAGTTGGTCTACTGTAGGAGTGGAGTGCACTTCAAGATAGGATCTATCGACCTTGATAGAGAGGAGTAGTGTTGGAGCACGATCCCGGCTCCTCCCACGGACCTTGGGTGCAGCAGAACCAGCAACGAATAGATCTGGAGACTTCTGGACTCGATTGAAGGCCCTTGACGAAATCAGCCTGGTTGCTGTCTTCTTCATCAGCCTTTCGTTTCAGATGAAGAATGCCTCTGAAAATACCTCTAAAAAATTCAAGATCTAGTACCCAACTAGATCAGGCCTGGACCGAGGTCTTCCAATTCGTAGATCTTGAATCGGGATATTCTAGATAGGGAAGAAGGTAGATGGAGACAGATCTTGTAGATCTGTCCTACTGCAGCCTTTCCTGTAGATCTGTTGATGGAGATCTCACCCGTGCTTCAAACGACCTCAGATCAACTCCAGATCTGAGAAGAACTTGTACCAACCTCTTCACAAGAGATTTCAGGTCCTGGACCTGCTGTTTGGATGGCTGCAAAAGAGGGAGAGAAGAAAAGGGGTGGCGGCACAAGGGGAAGGGGCTAGCGCCTCCTCTTGCTTTCCTGCCTTTTTGGGACCTGGCGGCAAGAAACCCTAGGGTTTCTTGCTCCTGGGTCATGGAGAGTAGCTGGAGAGAGAGGTAGAAGAGAGAGAGAGACTTGGGAGAAATGATTTCTGTATTTTTTGGCTTAATCAAACCTATACAGTACATGTATATATAAACACAGGGTCAAGTGACCCAAACCTAAAACTCCCTTGACCAACTCTATGGGAGATTAGGTTAACCCAAGCCCATGTACACCCATGACTCGACCTAATCTCACCTATCCTGGGTCCAGACCTGGCTCATAAAGAGTTGGTCCCTTGAGGCCCACATAACCTAGACCTCAAGAACCCGAAAGGCCCACAGTCTTTCAACCTAGGACCCAACTAGCCCTAAAGCCTCCATGAAGCCCTCATGAATGATGGACCTTGGCCTTAGCCTTGGTCCCCTGGGCCTTGGGCACACCACCTGGATCACAACAATCTCCACCTTGGTGTCCCAAGGCCTCAACTAGCTCCACTCTGTCCATCAGCCGAATCAGCTCAACACATCTCTGAAAGCTGTCCCGTGGAAGTACCTTCGTAAGTGCATCAGCTGGGTTCTCCTTGGTGTGTACCTTTACCAGCTCCACCTCGCCATCCTCCACAAGCTCTCTGATCCGATGATACCGAATGTCGATGTGCTTTGTCCTTGCATGATAGACTGAGTTCTGTGCTAATAGAAGTGCACTCTGGCTGTCACAGTGCACTCTAACGGCCTCCTTAGTAAGATCCATCTCCATCAACAAATCCTTCAGCCAAATTGCCTCCTTAGCTGCTTCTGTTAGCCTGATGTACTCCGCCTCTGTAGTGGATAGGGCCGTGATAGGCTGCAGACTCGATCTCCAAGATATAGGACCTCCATACAGGCTAAAGATGAAGCCTGTCGTAGACCTCTGGGTATCCACATCTCCACTGAAGTCTGCATCTACATAACCGTCAATCAGCCCCTGAGCCTCCCTGGACATGTCAGAGTATCCCACTGCACCTCCTCGCTGTTCGTAGCAGATGCCAACTCCAACTGATCCCATCAGGTATCTGAATATCCACTTCAGAGCTCTCCAGTGCTCCCTGCCAGGCTGCGCCATGAACCTGCTAACCTGACTCACTGCATGAGCGATATCTGGCCTACAACAGACCATCGCATACATCAAGCTCCCAACTCCTGAAGCATAAGGAACCGTCTCCATCTCCTGAGCCTCCACCTCAGTCTGTGGCGCCATGGTCTTTGAGAGTCTGAAGTGACCGGCAAGTGGCAGCTCCACCGGCTTTGCTCCCTTCATCCTGAACCTCTCTAAGACCTTCTGTATGTAGCCCCCCTGAGATAGATACAGCACCCTTCGGGCTTGGTCTCTAAAAATCTCCGTGCCTAGGATTTTCCTTGCAAGGTCCAAATCCTTCATCTCAAACTCCCGAGATAAGGATGCCTTCAGATCCTGCACAACCTTCCTACTCTTGCATGCTATAAGCATGTCATCCACATACAAGAGTAGGAACACCCTAGAACCATCCTCAAGAGACTGAACATAAACACAAGGATCAAACTCGCACCTGAAAAGTCCAATGCTGCGCACATAGGAATCAAATCGCTTGTACCATTGCCTCGACGACTACTTCAGTCCGTACAGCGACTTCTGCAATAAACAAACATTTCCCTCTGATCTTGGATCCCTGAAACTGGGTGGCTGCTCCATGTAAATCCTCTCCTCCAAATGCCCATGGAGGAATGCCGTCTTGACATCCATCTGCTCCAGCTCTAAATCCTGAGCTGCTACAATGCTCAGCAACACTCTGATGGAAGTATGTCTGACGATGGGAGAGAAGACCTCGCTGAAGTCGATGCCTTCCTTCTGGGAGTATCCCTTGGCCACTAACCTCGCCTTGAATCTGATACCTCCCTGCTCTGAAGGCCCTTCTTTGCGACTGTAGACCCATTTGCAGCCAATGGAACTCTTCCCTTATGGCAACTGTACCAATCGCTACGTCTGGTTCTGGTGGAGAGACTGCATCTCCTCGAACATCGCTTGGACCCACCGCTCTCTGTCCTGGCTCTCAATAGCCTCCTGATACGTATATGGGTCTCCATTCGCTATCACCAGGGCATATGATAGTGTCTCCTCGAAGCCATATCGGTCCGGTTGCCTGATGGTCCTCTTGGGCTTATGTAGGACAACACCGATATCAGTCCTCAGTCCAGCTCGCTCCTGCTGGATCTCTCCACCTCGATCATCTGTCCGAGTCCTCTCCATCTGTGGAGACACCTTAAGTAGGTGCTCCACCTGAATGTCATGTCCTCCAGTAGTACCTGCAAGAGGCAAAATCAAAGAGGTAAGCTGTCTAGCAGCGCCCTGCTGGACCTCCTGCTGCTCTTCCATGCCTGCTCGCCTCTGTAGGACTGACTCCTCGTCAAAAGTCACATCCCGACTAATGAAGACCTTCTTTTCCAAGGGATCCCATAGCCTGTATCCCTTAACTCCTCGCGGATAGCCTAGAAACACCATCTTGCGTGATCTGGCATCTAGCTTGCTCCGCTCACCAGCTCCAATGTGCACATAGGCCGTGCACCCAAATACCCGTAGATGGCCCAGCCCAACTGTCCTCCCAGACCATACCTCCTCTGGAAGCCTGCCATCCAACCTGGTGTGAGGTGACCGATTGATCAAGTAACCCACTGCGTCAACTGTGTCAACCCAGAACTCCTTTGAAAGCCCTGCTTGCAGCCTCATGCATCGTGCCTTTTCCAGAAGTATTCTGTTCATCCTCTCGGCCACCCCATTCTGTTGTGGAGTCTCCTTAACTGAGAAGTGTCTCCTGATCCCACACTCCTCACAGTAATCCTGGAACTCTCTGCTGGTGTACTCCCTGCCATTATCTGACCTCAGACACTTCACGCTCCTCCCCTGCTCCTTCTCCACCTCAGCTCTCCAGATCTTGAACTTGGTGAAGATCTCTGACTTCTCTCTCATGAAGTAAATCCAGAGTTTTTTTGAGAAATCATCAATCAGGGTCATGAAGTATCTGGCCCCATTCCTAGCTGAAACTGGGGCTGGTCCCCACACATCCGTGTGTACTAACTCCAAAGGGGCTGCACTGCGGGCTGTACTGATGTTGAACTGAACTCTCCTCTGCTTTCCCATCTGGCAAGGCTCACAGATCTCCCCTGTAGCACCATCCTCCAGATCAGAGATGAGTCCTCTCCTGCTCAACTCCCTCAGCCCCTTGTCACCCATGTGGCCTAGGCGGTAGTGCCACATCCTGTAAGCCCCCTGCTGGTCCTGTGCTGCAGCTGCTGCATCAGACTCTCCGGTCACCACAGATCCCTCCGTACGATAGAGGTTATTGTCCAACCTCCTGCCTCTCATCACTACCATAGCTCCATTGGAGATGTTCAGTACTCCGCTTCTAGCCCTACTGCTGAAGCTGTATCCACTGCGCTCCAAGTAGCCAAGTGACACCAGATTCTTTTCCAGCTCCGGGACGTGCTTTACATTTATCAATATCCTCACAATCCCATCAAACATCCTCACCCTGACTGTCCCAATTCCAGCCACCTTGCAAGGATGATTGTCGCCTAGAGTCACTAATCCCTCATCTGTCTTGGTGTATGTCACAAACCAAGACCTGTGTGGTGTGTAGTGATGTGAGTATGCAGAGTCTAGTGTCCACTCCTCTGTGTAATGTCTGTGACCATCTGATACCACAAGTAGACCATCCTCCACCTGCTGCCCAG
This sequence comes from Elaeis guineensis, assembly GCF_000442705.2. NCBI lineage: Eukaryota > Viridiplantae > Streptophyta > Magnoliopsida > Arecales > Arecaceae > Elaeis > Elaeis guineensis. Next base: position 37,254,711 of record NC_025993.2, read on the forward strand.
CAACTGCACTCACTGATTCTGAGCCACTTCTTTCTCCCTTCTTGCTCTTCCATAGTGGACATTCTCGCTTGAAGTGCCCGAACTCGTTGCACTTGAAGCATTTCATCTCTTTCTTTCCCTTTCTGGACTTGGACCGCCCCCTAGACTTGCTTCTGCCTCTGCCTCTACCTGTCCTCTCCCCTACTGCCAAACCCTCCTGGGGAGCCCGATCTCTGGTCAACTTTTTCCTTTGCTCATTAGATCTCAGCACCGAGACCATGTCCTCATATTCCAGAGTCTCCTAGCCGTAGAGCAGTGTAGTCACCAAAGAGTCATATGATCCTGGTAGTGAACACAAAAGTAACAGGGACTTGTCCTCCTCATCCAGCTTCACACCGATATTCATCAACTCTGTGCACAACTGGTCGAACCTCTGAATGTGGCCAATCACATCAGATCCCTCCTGCATCCGAAGACTATACAACCTCTTCTTCAGCATTAGCTTGTTGCACATATTCTTCCCCATATATATGGTGTGCAACTTCGACCAAAGGCCCTTCGGGGTCTTTTCTTCCAGCATCGAATACAACACCACATCCGCCAAACATCCTCTGATCACCGAGCATGCTTTTTTCTCCAACGATGCCCATTGTCTATCCGTCATTCCCTCAGGCTTCTCATCCAAAGCCTGATCCAGATCTGCTTGCACCAGAAGATCCTCCACCTGGATTTTTCACATGAAAAAATTCTCCTTGCCATCAAACTTCTCGAAATCGACCTTCATATTTCTGCCCATGACTGGATCCAAGCCAAACAAGCAATATAAAATCAAGAAGTGTAGAATATACCTTGATGGTATCTTGCTAAAAATTTTCAGTACTTGGGATCTTTAACTTCTCGTGCTTGGAACCGCTTCCTCACCACCGTGGCTCTGATACCAACTATTGGAGCACGATTCCAGCTCCTTCCACGGACCTTGGGTGCAGCGGAACCAGCAACAAATAGATCTAGAGACTTCTGGACTCGATTGAAGGCCCTTGACGAAATCAGTCTGGTTGCTGTCTTCTTCGTCAGCCTTTCATTCCAGATGAAGAATACCTCTGAAAACACCTCTAAAAAATCCAAGATCTGGTATCCAACTAGATCAAGCCTGGACCGAGGTCTTCCAATTCGTAGATCTCAAATCGGGGTATTCTAGATAGGGAAGAAGGTAGATGGAGACAGACCTTGCAGATCTGTCCTGCTGCAGCCTCTCCTGTAGATCTGTTGATGGAGATCTCACCCGCACCTCAAACGACCTCAGATCAACTCCAGATCTGAGAGAAACTTGTACCAACCTCTTCACAAGAGATTTCAGGTCCTGGACCTACTGTTTGGGTGGCTGCAAGAGAGGGAGAGAAGAAAAGGGGTGGTGGCACAAGGGGAAGGGGCTAGCGCCTCCTCTTGCTTTCCTGCCTTTTTGGGACCTGGCGGCAAGAAACCCTAGGGTTTCTTGCTCCTGGGGCATGGAGAGTAGCTGGAGAGAGAGGGAGAAGAGAGAGAGAGAGACTTGGGAGAAATAGTTTCTGTATTTCTTGGCTTAATCAAACCTATACAGTACATGTATATATAAACACAGGGTCAAGTGACCCAAATCCAAAACTCCCTTGACTAACTCTATGGGAGATTAGGTTAACCCAAGCCCATGTACACCCATGACTCGACCTAATCTCACCTATCCTGGGTCCAGACCTGGCTCATAAAGAGTTGGTCCCTTGAAGCCCACATAACCTAGACCTCAAGAACCCGAAAGGCCCACAGCCTTTCAACCTAGGGCCCAACTAGCCCTAGAGCCTCCATGAAGCCCTCATGAATGATGGACCTTGGCCTTAGCCTTGGTCCCCTGGGCCTTGGGCACACCACCTGGATCACAACAAGTAGTTCTATGAGATTTGAAAGGCTAAGTTGAAGAATCTATGGCCATAGTAGTGTGATTGATGAAAAAGAGTTTTCATAGAAATCACAACTGAACTTGAGCTAATCGAATCATCATATGACTGATGTTGAGGTTTGACAATTTATCCATGACTTGCCATTTAGTCGGACCTCATGATAAAAGGACTGAATCACATGTTAACTACACCTAGAGGTTCATCTCAGTTCTACTGGATTGCCACTACATACTGCTAGGTGTCACTGGTAGATTGTAAAAGCTCACTAGGATTATTCTGGATCGACAATCCTTGCTGAGTTAGAATGAAATCATTTTGATCCATTGAAAAGAGTTTCAATGATATAATGATAGAGATCATTGTATATCTCACTACCAAATAGAATAAAACTTATGGGGTCACACAACAAAAGGATTAGGCCTAAAATAAGTAATTGAGCTTATGAAGTATCAATTGGGTTTAGAAAAATCTATTGGGTTCATAATAACCTTGCTAGCATATGATTGGATTCAATTTCTCTTTTCATTGGGATTACTTATTTGATAAGATAATTTTAATTTAATTACCTGCTAATAACCTACATGAATAAGATTCATGAGACTCCAATTGTTAGATGTCTAAGGTTATGGATCATATTAATTAAGAGTGCAAGTCCCTATTATTTTTTTTTATAGTTATTTTTGGGTGCCACCTTGATTGGATCAAGTTGGACGTGTCCATTGATTAGAGAACTTTTAGTTCTCTTATGGGGCGTCTCTTGGGTGTGTTTTGGGGTGTCTAATTATTGGTGTAAGGGCTCCAATTTTTAGCGCCTAAAGGGTCTCCTAAAGTAAGTTAGATAACTTAAGTTAATAGAAAATCTAATGCAAGTAGGACTTGTATTATGTGATTGAATAGGATTCAATCCTTGTGCCTATTTAAAGGGACCTCTCCTAAGATTCCTAAAGCATCCAAACCAGTAGCCCCTCACATCCAAAGGCTCTCCCCATGCCCTCTCTTCCTCTCCCTTTCTCTTCTCTTAGGTGTTCTACACGCCCCATCCTTTGGGATGCGAGTCCCAAGGAGTTCCACACCTAAGGTGTTGGGCATCCCATAATTTACTGGTTGCTGGTATTTTGTAGCAGCACAAATCAAGAAAAAACTCTAGAGAAGAGGAGAAAAAGAAGATCAAGGAGAAAGATCAAGCATTGATCACGATCCAGGCTTCATTCAGATTCAGCAGGCTGAATTTTGAGAGAACCAAAATTTAGATTATAGAGGACTGTTCCAGACTGATTCTGAGTAGATACTCACAGAAGTCAGATACTTATGCGGCTAAAAGAGAACCTCTTCTCTTTCAGATCTAGATTCGAGGAAAAAGATTACGAAACAGGTATGTGATTTAATCATAATTTGAATTTCAGCATATATCAATTTCAGCATATGAGATAGATCCATATGGTTTTATGTATTTATACATGCATAATTCAGATTAAAAATATTTTAATCTTATTCTCCATTATGGTGTTTAGAAAATAAAATTTTTGAAACACACATACATGCACCAAACCTTGAATTCCAACAGTGGTATCAGATCCACGGATTTTCATATACTGAATTTTGTATAAATGGATTTACAAAAAGAAGATAGATGCCGATGGTAAGGTAGAGACCTATAAAGCTAGGCTTGTGATAAAAGGTTATAGTCAGTGCGAGGGCATTGACTATCAGAAAATCTTTTCGTCCATAGCTACGTTGAAATCCATTCACACTTTGCTTGCTGTTGTGGCTTACTATGATTATAAAATCTGGTAGATGGATGTGAAAACTGCTTTTCTGAATGGATATCTTGAGGAAGATATCTCTATGAAGCAGCCTATGGGTTTCACGTCCGATGATGGTGATCACAGAGTCTGCAAGTTGCAAAGATCCATATACAAATTAAAGCAGGCTTCTCGGAGTTGGAATCATCATTTTGATGAGGCAATCAAATTATTTGATTTCATCAAAAATGAAGAGGAACCTTGTATATACAAAAGGGTTAGTGGGAGTGCGATCACCTTCCTCATATTGTACGTGGATGATATTTTCCTTATTGAGAATGATATTTTTATGCTGACCATAGTCAAAAGATGGTTGTCCAAAGAATTCTCTATAAAAGACCTAGGGGAAACATCCTATATTCTTGAAATAAAGGTCTATAGGAATAGACCTAAACGGATGCTTGGCCTGCCACAAGAGCTGTACATAGAGAAGGTGCTGAAAAGGTTCAGCATGAAAATTTTCAAGAGAGATCTCTTACCTCTTAGGCATGGTATTAGTCTCTTCAAGACGATGTATCCGACCACATCTGAGGAGATACAGTGCATGAGTAAGATTCCTTATACTTCGATAATAGAAAGCCTCATGTACGTCATGCCATATACTCGACTTGATATTACCCTTGCTATGAGTGTCACGAGCAGGTATCAATCAAATCTAGACGAGGAGCACTGAATAGCTATGAAGAATATCCTTAAGTACTTAAAAAGGACTAAGAATTTGTTCTTGATTTTTGGAGGAGATTCTGAGTTACGATTTGAGGGTGTATTCTTGTTCGATATATCGGAAGGATTCTGAGTAATCGAACAATGGAGGCTGAGCATGTTGTATATGTATAGGATGAATTCTAGCTCTATTGTTAGTTATAGAGCTGGATGTCATGCTATGACACTGTACTACAAAGACAATGGCACTATAGCTCTAGCTAAGGAGCCAAAGATCTCACCAGAAGTTCAAGCATATAGAGCAATGGTATATGCGACTACCTCATATCGAGGTGCAAAGAATAGACTCTGTGGACAACGTAGCAGATCTGCTGACTAAGCAGTTGAGCCAACCAAAAATAGAAGTCCACCTTGAGAAAATGGGACTTAAATTTATGGCCAATTGGCTTTAGTCCAAGTGAGAGATTGTTAGATATATGTCCTAAAAGCTAATATGACTGACACATTGTAATAAATTTAAGACATAATTTTGTACTTAATATATTGATATAATCAATAAAAGGATAATTACTTTTCATTCAAGTATGATATATCCTTGAATCGTCCATGGAATTGATATAACACATATTCTCAAGGTGTTGAGAATTAGAGATATGTATATAATTCTTAAATGCTTTCGATCATAGGATTATTATAAGGATGATGATTGATCCGGATAGACTGACACACAAATTGCTTCCTTCAAGATAGATGAGTCTCTGGTCTACTGTGTAGAGACACAGGACGATGAGTGCGGGTTGTTGTTAGAGAATAACTAGTACTGAGCGTGACCATACGAGAGATCACTTAGATTTCTATTCAATCGTCAGTGATTGTCTCGATGCTGTAGTTGTGTGACTGATCTTTTGACTTGAGATGATACTGCTGCTTGTAGTGAGGCTGCTGAAGTTTGACTGACACATTAACATAGGTCTCAATGAGCCCTTGTAGTGGATGTTGACGACAGTTGATCCACTGAATAAAACATCAAGATAGGATCTATCGATCTTGATAGAGAAGAGTAGTCTTATGAAATTTGAAAGGCTAAGTCCAAAATTCTATGACCATAGTAGTGTGATTAATGAAAAAGAGTTTTCATAGAAGTCACAACTAGACTTGAACTAATCGAATCTATCATATGACTGATATTGAGGTTTGACGATTTATCCATGACCTGCCATCTAGTCAGAACTCATGATAAAGAGACTGAATCACATATTAACTACACCTAAATGTTCATTTCAGTTCTATTGGATTGTCACTACATACTGCTAGGTCTCACTGGTGGATTGTGAGAGCTCACTAGGATTGTTCTGGATCGACAATCCTTACTAAGTTAGAGTAAAATTATTTTGACCCATTGAAAAGAGTTTCAATGATACAATAATAGAGATTATTATATATCTCACTACCAGATAGAATTGAACCTATGGGGTCACACAATAAAAGGATTAGGCGTAGAATAAGTAATTGAGCTTATGAAGTGTCAATTTAGTTTAGAGAAACTCATTGGGTTCATGATAACCTTGCTAGCACATGATTGAACCCAATTCCTCTTTCCATTAAGATTACTTATTTGATAAGATAATTCTAACTTAATTATCTACTAATAACCTACATGAATAAGATTCATGAGACTCTAATTGTTGGATGTCTAAGGTTATAGATTATATTAATTAAGGGTACAAGTCCCTAATTAATTTTTTTAATAGTTATTTTTGGGCGCCACCTTGATTTGATTAAGTTGGGCGTATCCATTGATTAAAGGGCTTTTAATTCACTTATAGGGCATCTCTTGGGTGTGTTTTGGGATGTCTAATTATAGGTGCAAGGGCTCCAATTGTTGGCACCTAAAGGATCTCCTAAAGTAAGTTGGATAACTTAAGTTAATAGAAAAATCAATGCAAGTAAAACTTGTATTATGTGATTGAATATGATTTAATCCTTGTTCCTATTTAAAGGGACCTCCCCCCAGGTCCCTAGAACATCCAAACCAGGAGCTCCTCATGCCCAAAGGCTCTCCCCATGCCCTCTCTTCCTCTCCCTTTCTCTTCTCTTAGGCATTCTACACGCCCCATCCCTTGGGATGCAAGTCCCAAGGAGTTCCATGCCCAAGGTGTTGGGCATCCCATAATTTGTTAGTTGCTGGTATTTTCTATTAATATAAAGCAAAAAAAATTTCTAGAGAAGAGGAGAAGAAGAAGATCAAGGAGAAAGATCAAGGCTGAATTTTGGGAGAACCAATATTTAGATTATAGAGGATTGTTCAAGGCTGATTTTGAGTGGATACTTGTAGAGACCGGACACTTATACAGCTAAGGGAGAATCTCTTCTCTGCCAGATCCAGTTTCGAAGAAAAGAATTGCGAAACAGGTATGTGATTTGATCACAATCTAAATTTCAACATATATCAATTTCAGCATATGAGATAGATCTATGTAGTTTTATGTATTCATGTATGCATAATTCAGATTAAAAGTATTTTAATCTTATTCTCCACTGTGGTATTTAGAAAATAAAATTTTTGAAACACATATGTATGCACCAAACCCTAAATTCCAACATCCATATGTTGTATGTCATTGTAATCATGCTGTGTAACTCCATCCAACTTCATTACCCCTGAAATTATTTTAATTGTCTATATAAGAAGATTCTTTCTAGGAACAGTGAGGATATTCCAAAACCATATCCACATGTTTCTATGCTTGCCTGAAATCATGCTGCATTGGGTGGTAAGATTGGGAAAAAGTTTTGATGCGATGCTCATAGGGAGATACCTTCATGTAAGAAATATAGCATCCCATTCGAGGTTAGTGACAATTATTTACTAATTAATGAAGGCATCTAGTTCATATCCATTTCTTGATCTCTATAAGTAATTTCAAACTATTATTTGGTAGTTGATAATCTACTCAATATTTGGAGGAGATATATTTGCTGTCTTATAAGATACGAGAATAACTCTAGTGCAGCTTATAAGACAAGCACAACACATATAAATAAGGTAAAATAAAGTCTCAAAAGACTAGTGTCATGCCCCAATCTGAGGTCGCAAGCTAGGGGTCACGGCAACTGGTGCATGCTTATGAAGAACTCTCTTCATAAGCATGCAAGACATCTCATCGCGATATCATAAAGCAACAGTGGAACAAAATTTAAATAATTCATATTCAATTTTATTTAAAATAACTAAATCAAATATCTTACAAAATAATATTTCATGGTCTTACATCAAATCTCAATAAATTTTAATCTAAAATAAAATATCAAAGTCTGCCTTTAGTTTACTCTACCATATTGATCCCCAAGTCAAGCTATATCTCTGAATTTATAAACATAGTTAAATATAGAGTGATGAGCTAGACAATCTAGTAAATAATGATTATCTTGATTAGATAATTCATGTAATAATATGTGTTGCAATTATTAAAATATAGTTCATCATCAATCAGTATATAAATGTAATCAAATTCATTTTTAAAACACGAATTTGGTAATACAAGTATCTTTCAAATATTCATATACATAATTATATATCTGATTTTGAAACCAATCATATTCAAAAATTTGATCAAAATAAATGCTACTTAATTCATCAGTCTTTCACTATGACCACACTTATACTTTGTGGCCGGACTAGAATACCACACTTATACCCTTTGATCGGGCAAGAGTACCACATTTATACCCTATGGTTGGACTACAATACCATACTTATATCCTGTAGTGGGATCAGAATATCATACTTATACCCTATGACCATATCAGAAATAGAATCATGAGCTCAGAGTGCCAATGCACAACCTTCAATTGGCAAAATTTAGAACATAGTTAGGCTAAGAGTTCAAATCCAATTCATATCAAAATTCTTTTCTCAAAATAACACATATGTCATAATCAAATCAAAATAATGCATATATGATTTTAGATCAATAAATAGTATAAAAAATAATACTTTTAAATTTCATATCAATTTTCATTTAAAGCACATTCTTCATACGATTCATAAATACATATAAATTTATTAATAATTTATTCAATATTTAAAATAATATTATATAAATAAAAAAAATCTAAAGAAGGTAAATCATTACTGACCTCACATGTGCTCAAACGATCCACATAATTTTAAATTTTTTTTTTCAAAACTTAATATCCAAAATCATATTTTTATCAAATTTTAATTATAATTATTTTTAAAATAAAAATTTTAAATCCTCTTAAGGCTGGCTGGCTATACGGTAGCACCTGACATCCAATCAGTCTAATCTAGTGTATTAAATCGATACACTACAAATCAAGAATCAAGGTAGAATACTATAATACAATCGACGATGAAATCTTATGATGTTCGATCCAATCAAGGTGGGAACTGGCAAACTGTTCTACAGTCAATGATTAAAATCCCTTCATCAGGATTTATGAAGGCCATAAGAGGATCTTTCTAAGATCCAGAATATCCTAAAAGAGACATAATCCAAAAAAAGAATTTTTAGAGAGAGGATCTTGTAGAGAGAGAAAATGAGATTTTTAGAGAGAGAAAATAGAGAGAGAAAGTGGAGATTCAAACTTAGAAAAGAGAGAGAGGGAAGAGAGAGAAACACTCTATCTTTTTTGTTTTCTTTTTCTTGCTTTTCTATGGGTTCTTAGGCAAATAGGGGATTCGGTTCCCCCTTTTAATCTCGGAATAGGGGAGCACCATCGGCATGACTCTGACTGATAGTGGCTAGGGCTGCAATGGCGTAGCCAGTGGATCCCACAATGGCAATCGGCAATGGCTATCGGCATCAAAAATTTCAAAAGAAAAGGGGTAGAAAAGTGAAACAAAATAGGGGAGGGTTTTCCAACCGATTTTTCCAGTAGTTCGTGATGGAATCTGACTGATGGTGGCTTATTAGAGATGGGAGAAGACCTAGGAAGAAAAATAAAAAGAAGTGGGAGTCTCGTACCTCATCTCTAGCGAAGTTTCAAAGTCCAAATGAAGAGGGTGCACGGAAGAAGAAAGAGACTTTTCCGACGAGTTTCGGCGGTCGGTGGTGGGAGGCTTCACAAGAAACTCTGTCCTTTTAAATATATGTGGAGGGAGGAGGAGTTGAACTCCTTCCTGGCCTCTTACTTTGATTCTATTCGGGAGTCTAAAGGAAGAAAAAAATCAACAAGAGAGAAGACAGGAGTCTTCTCTCCATTTTTTGTTTTCTTTTTCTTTATTTTTTCATGCTTTGAGATCGGTGCAAAATTTGGGGTATGGCAACTAGTTAATAATTCTGGAAGTTCATTGTTGATTTATTTATTTTGTACCTATAAATCATGCAAATATTTGCTAGGAAGGCATGGATGAGACTACAAGCTCATAATTTATAGAATGCTTAGACGCGACAAAACTTTTAAATGATATGTTTAAGAAGGAATTGGTTGATACAAATCTCTATGCTTTCCACAAGATTCTGTGCATGCATCACACAACTGAAATGGCTAAACGGCATAGTTCCATGTGATCCATTAAGAACTTTGAACCTAGGGAGGGGTATCATCTGGCACATCAATCAATAGAATTTAAAATGTGAGAAATTGGATGGGATCGAACTCGAGGTGGAGATGATATTCTCAACCACGAACTTTGGTGGCAACTTGCTGCTTATCTATGGGACATATTTGTTGGAGATAATATTCTCATAATACTGGCTCACAGTGATCGGCCATAGCTGCCCTGTCTTACTCCATATACCTCAAGGCACGACAGCATTCTGTGCTGATTGGTCACTTGACAAACAGTCAGAGGTCTTGAGATGCAACTAATTTTAGCTATAGAAGAAAAAGAAAGAAATATAAGGACTTCCAATCTAAGGACAAATTGGAATGAACCCCTTTGCGATGCTCAAGTGTTAGCCTTGTACCAGAGAAAACAAGATTTTGGAATGACCACTTCGAGGGGGTCATGCATCCAACAATCACTTCGAGGGTGATTAGCTTTCAATGAAAGTGAAATTTTCTCTAATGATGAAAATGTCATATGGCACCTGTGCTTTTATAGAGATCAATCCTAATCAAAGGAGGAATTCTAACTCTAAAAGAAAAATTTAATTAAATAACTATTGGCCTAATTCTAATAGGAAAAGTAAGAAAAGGAAATCAAGTTCAAATAAGAAAGCTCAAAAAGATTGCAATAATATATGGTGGCATCCAAGGGATCAACCTTGACTTCAAGGCTGGAAATTCGGAAACTTATCTTGTAGCTTGCAAAAAGATTCCCAAGTAGCTTTCTCAGCGGCAAAGTTGGATCATTGGACCAAAATAGTCACCACCTGATTATTTTTCCTAACTCTCTTGCAATCTAAAATTGTAATCGGCTGAATTTGGAGCTCACCATTTTCTGAAAAAATGGGTATTTGTGTAGACACTACTATGTTAGGAGCCACTCTCTTCTCCAAGTTGGATACATGAAAAACAGGATGAATTTTGGATCTCATAGGTCCAAGTTGTACCTTTCGTGCTAAAGGATGATTGTTCTGTTTTTTGCGACCTTAGCCATTGGATCACATTTTGCACACCTTTCAAAGCATGATAAAGTTGTTCTTTCATCCGCATTATAGATCATGAAGCAGACAATATGCTTGGGAAATTGTGCAAAATGCAATGCAACATCTAATATCGTGAAAGAAGATCAATCACGCTTTCGCGCGAAAGATGCAACCCGAACCCATTCCTACAGGGTCCCTATAGTTTATCGGTATGGATGCAACTGCAGGTAAACCGTGTTACGAACTTCAAAGAACCTTTCGGTTCTGTACTCATCAGCTTGATGCTTCTTTGGCTTTGTGCTGCTTCTAGGTTCTCCTCTAGTAAATGGAGAATCCAGTCTATGTCCTTTAACTCAACATTCACCTGATGGACATTGGTAGATCTTGCGATATAGGATGCAGAGTGGGTGGCGATTGACCACATAAAACCTCATAGGAAGTCATTTTGGTAAAGTTATGAAAGGAGGTATTGTATCGCTATTCAACCTATGGAAGCCACTTGGACCACCTTTCTGATTGCTGTTCTGGAAAACACGATTCTGTCCATAAATTACTTCTTTAGCACCACTCTGTTTTTGTACCAATAAAAGGCTATCAGCAAAGATGTAATGAGTAGTTGCCGAATGATAGTCTATAAAGAATCATCAGCCTTCATCTCATCTCGTACTTGATCCACCCAATCGGGTAGTAGATGTGACGTGGCACATAACTTTCCTTCTATCTGTTGAGATAGCAGGTATCTTCTGCAGGATTCTCAGAGCCTCTCTTATACTCGATTTCATAGTCATAGATCATAAGTTTCACCGTCCATTTTTGCTATACTTCAGAAGATAGTTTTTGATACTTTGAGATACTTCAAGCTACAGTGGTCTGTGTAGATGATGAAATGCCGGCCTACCAAATAGTGTTGCCATTTATTAGCTTCATGCCAGATTGCCAACATCTCTTATGGGCTGCGAACACTAAGAACTTTTTTGATAGTACCTCACGTAATCCTCCTGCATCAATCTACTATGTGGATTATGTGGATTCAATCACAAGTCCATGGTCCTTCCACAGTCATCGTTTATCCCATGCACCATTTTGGTGAAATCAACATCGTTACTGTTGCGGCTGAAATCCACCCTGGGCCGGAGGTGTTGGAGTAAGATGATGTCTGGTGGGTTGACGTGTGGCCGAACTTGCAAGAAAAGTCTCAACTCTGATGGAAACCCTCCGACGCTCAAGTCAGATTTTCTGCAGTAAAAAAAAAAGAGTGAGCGCTTTAGAAGAGAGAGAAGACATACCTTTGCATCCCCTGTTTACTTCTTTTTATAAGGGAGGTTAGAGATATAGAAGAGTATGAGGATGTCAGAGATCTTTTGCCTCTTATTGAATGTCCTCAAGAGTCGTGCCTGTTAACATCACCTCATGGCATGTGGGGGCCCCATATATTAATGGTATGAGTTGGCAACTAGAAGCTGAGAATATAAGGGGCTTGCCTTACTTATGATTACTCTCATTTTTCAGTGGATGATGTGATGGGCTATAAAGAGATCTCATGGAGGCTAATGGCCGAAGCTGGTAGTGGAGGTCGATGCTAAGATCAGTAATCGAGAATTGATTAGCGAAGAGTGGATCAGCAGTCGATGCAAGGATGAAGGCCGCTACTGAGCTCATAGGTCGAGGCGGGGATCGAACGAGCATAGGAAATGCGGGCACCTATGGGCAGAAACTGAGCACACGAGTGTGGCCTCTTCTTGCTTTTCCTCTCCCGCCATCTTTTCTCTATCCTCGGTCTCTTCTTCTTTTTCTTTTTGTAATCGGGAATGAATGAAATACACAAGGTAGTGTGGCCGATGAAGGCCTTTTAGTACCGAAGGTAGGCCGGTTAGATTGATAACATGCTGGGCCTCCGATCTCTTCTTATCTTCGATCCGAATGAAATTTCCCCCAACAGTTACCAAGTGCATCTTCTATTTGAACGAGGTAGTGTGGCCGATGAAGGCCTTTTAGTACCGAAGGTAGGCCGGTTAGATTGATAACATGCTGGGCCTCCGATCTCTTCTTATCTTCGATACGAACGAAATTTCCCCCAACAGTTACCAAGTGCATCTTCTATTTGATAGTGATGTACATTGAAAATGGCTTGCATGCATGAGGTTGCATCAAAACTTCTTATTTTTTGATGATAGAAAAATAAAAATTCTAATGGTTTTCTATTTATCAACTTGTTTATATTCTCATGGAAGGACATTCTTTTTAAGTTCTGTTATTTCCTCTGGTCTAAGATTCATGTTCATGGACTATACCGTTTGCAGGGGCATGTCAAGAGTATTCCCTCTACAAGTAGTTGATAAAGGATTCTATCAATAAAAATTTTAAAGTTTACCCTGCACATACTTACCTGTTCATGTTGCTTTGTGTGGAATATCCTCTTATGTGCCAATCCCCAAGGATCACACCTTGAATTGCTTCCCGTACACATTTATAGATCTTATAGAATCATATGTAGCCACATTGTTTTGAATATCAGAAATGCATGTCTACCTAAAAAGAATATGTGAAATGAATTTGAACTTTTCCAGGTTTGCAAGAATAGTTGTTTATGCGTTATTAGAATACTGAGTGCAAGGAGATCACAATTTGGTTTTGCACTATTCCTGAAGGAAACCTTGACGCATGAAAATCCAAAGACTTGAGGGTGCATCTGGTTCACGGTCAAAGGAAGGATTGCAATGGGCTATATCCACCTGATATGTTTGGTTTATGGTTGGAATTAGAATGGAATTTAAATACCAAAGAAGAGTAGGGATTGGCTTTTAAAGGATTGGGTTATTCTCTTCTTTTCTGTAATTGGAATGGGAATGTGAAATGGGAGCCACTCATTTCCATTCCTATTCTAGAGACTGACTCCCTCAATCAAACATGCCCAAATTGCTATTTGATCCGTAGTTCAGAGGATGTAAATTGATATAGGTATAATAGAAATAGTAGCTACTTACATCAGGAATTGTGTGTTAAATGAACAAACCAAATACAACTTAAGGACACACTAAAATGTAATATGTGAGAGCAAAGACCAAATATTTTTTTTACAATGAAAGACAGTCATGGAAGATTTATGCTACATAATGAGCAAGCAATTTGGGCACATGGGATATAGTGTTAGTGATGGATGGCTGTGATGGTTGACAGGGATTGCAATTTCAAATCTTATGCCATAGAAGATTTACCCTTACATCCGTGCAAGCAAGTTGGGCAGATGGGGTATAGTGTCAGTGATGGATGGCTGTGATGGTTGGCAGCAATTGCAATTTTGTGTCTTCTGTTTCCCTTTTGTTTGTGATTGGTATTGTGCATTCCGAGAATTTGGGGCCAATCCACTTAGCTCTCATGACTTGATGAAAATTCCTAGTGCTACCTTGCTTTTCCTGTCATCTTTTTCTTAAGAAAAATGGCCTTGCTTACTGATGTCGGTTAAATTATTTTAGTTAGCGGTGACATACCGTGGTTGGTGCATGATAATACCCATAGCAGAACCAAAACAAAGAAATGGACACCAACAAGATCACATCCAATTTTGGTTCAATGAGAGATTATAGAACTCTCCAAACGCATTTTCTCCATCCTCCAAATTATAGCTTACATCCCATTCCACTACGTCAAAATGAGAAATAAAATGAAACAGAAAAGAAGATAAATAGAGAGAAAAAAAAGTTGGTAGATGATAGACCAAAAAGTGCCTTCTCCTTGGCACCTGTATCCTCTCTGGTTGTCCCTCTCAATCCCCTCTCCCCCAATCAAAAGTGCCATAAACCAACAGAGCTTATGGTTCCTCCTTGGTCTTCATGGGACTCTCCGGAATTGGAACCCTGACTGCTATAACTTCTGGTCAGGGGTTATTATGTTGTTGGCTTTGGCCTTCTCCAGTTCAATTTCATCAACCTCTGCAACGTCCATTACCTGTCCATTCCCTTCAATGCCCTTTATAGTCGTTGGTAACTCCATGGCTTCCTGCTCTTTCTTCTCCTTGTTCTCCTTGTATTTTCCCCAGAGAACTGAGTAGAGGCCAGCAACTATCAAGATAGCCCCAAGGACACTGCACCCACAAATGATTGTAGTGGAAAAGTATTAGCCGACGAGTGTTTTATGTATTGGTATTAGTCCTGTTTTAATGACTCCAAGTCAAAATAAGACCCTGTTTGATTGTTTATGGAATGACTTTGTTATTTGGCTAGACGTCTATCTTACCCTCCCAAATAGATCTTTTCAGCAAGGATGAAAGAGCCCATAATTGCAACTATAATCATCATCAAAGGGCTGAAGGCAGAGGCAAAAACTGGTCCTCTGTTTTGTATCACCAGCCCCTGAACATAGTAGGCAATGCTTGATGTCACAATCCCCTGCACATTTAAATTTTTTGTCCATGTCAGTAGAGAGAGAGAGAGAGATTATAGAGAGAGAGAGAGAGAGAGACTAACAGCATAGGCAGCAGCAAGGAGGTTCATGTCCCAGCCGATTCTCCAAACAGAAGGCTTGTGTTCCATGACAAGGGTGACAGCAATGGCTTGCAGGGTTCCGACGAAGCAGATTAGTGATGTGAGGGAGAGGGGTGCATCATATTTCTTCAGCGTCGCAGCCTATAAAACCAAGAAGAAGAAAACACCAGTCAGATCAATTCCCTTGTGGAAAATTCAATAAACAATATTCGTTTTGCTGTGGACTTCTTTCAGTCATAGTCCTTACATAAAATCTTATATGATGCCCGAGAAATTGAGATTTTACCTGGAGGATGAAAAGAGAAGCCCAAGCTAGAGTCGCTATGATGAGGAAGATGGAGCCCTTCAGCCAGTCCTTGTCGGCGGAATCCGTGGCAACCGGCGGCGCGTTCATTTCCTGAGGATGGATATGCTTGGTCCACACCATTTCCACAATAGGTCCCTTGTATAGGGTCATCAACATGGCCCCAGCAACTGTCACCACGGTGCCTACCACCTTGGCTTGGTACTTCACTTTCTTGAGATCCACCTTCTCCATCCTGTTTTCCAGTTCCAATACAACAAATACAATCCCTTGTTAGCAAAAGATACTCGAGCACACTCTCTGAAAAGCTATGGTAATTAACACCATGAACGCATCTGCAACTCTGTCTTCAGCTACCTGCAGAGGACTGCCAATACAAAGGTCATGGCCGGCAACATATTGCTCATGGCACACGAGAAGGTTGGGGAGGTGAACTTCAAGCCAGCATAGTAGAAGTTTTGGTCGATCACAGGCCTGCAGTTTCAGGTCAAGTCTCAGAAGTGTGGTTTCGAGAGAAACAATGATAACAATTTTAGCAGTTAAGCACTAACCCAAGGAGCCCCAGCACGAATATTTGCAAGAAAATCCATAGTGTAAGCTTGGGCCGCACCTTCCTGTTACAATAGTTAATACACTCAAGCACTCAGATTTTCAGTGGATGTCAATAGGAATCGACGAGTTAAGATTTTTCGATCATCTGATCATCACCTCTCGAGGATGAGAGCGAATGGAGCGATCGATAGGGTTGCAAAGGCATGTCGATACACGACGAGAACGTAGTGACTCATGCCATGGTTGAGGGAGACCTTGGTGATTATGTTCATGCCGGCATAGCCGAATTGGAGAGAGGTCATGGCAACGTAGGGCTTGCACCTTTGGAAGAATTTGCCACAGCAACCTTGGCTCTCCATTTTAGTAGGAGAGGGAGAGGAGTGTGACCTCTCCTAATGGAGTATAGCGTAGGAGCAAGGAGAAAGGAGAATAACGAGGAAGAACCCAACACTCTGTGTTCTCCTGGAGGGTGGCTTCCTTGGGTTGGTATTTATAACCGTTGGTTGGGGCGCTTGCCTCGCAAAATCAACTTCATGAGGCCAAGCGTTGGAGAAGCATTCCGGGTAAGGATGACCCACACGTGGGAACCACTGCATATTCTCTCCAACGAGAAATTATTAGGTAGTGGGTTGGCTCCACGTGGCAGCAATAGGAGTTGGTTTACGTGCCAGAGCTAGTGGGAACCATGGCACTGGGTTAGTGGCGAGCGATGCAAGAGGCACCCGTAATTCCCCCATACAAGGGGAGGAATGGTGCGTGCTGATGCTGGTGAAGGATCCGGGCATTGGCTCGCACGTGTGGAGGGTGGGGCTAGTACGTGTGGAGGCACGCTTGGTTGTGCGAGGATCGATGCGGCGGGCCGGTCGGCAGCTGTTCATCTCTGTCCATGGACGTGCTGCAAATTGCGTGTCTGAGTTTTGCCAGGATGCGGGGAATTGCTTTGTGACGTCGCGAGGAAATCGATGGACCTTGGGTTCTGAATAAGAAAGCCTGGAATTTGGATAAGGAACGCAATATATGGGGGCCCGATGTTGCGTTCGGGGTGTTAATTGCGGCTTGCCAAGGTGGCCACAATCAAGGGTGGCATCACGCATGTCGGAGAGTTCCACTTCATCATCTAGTGGGCTACAGTATTTCATGATGATTAAGAGGGGATTAATGGCAGCTGTTTGTCGTTACTGTTTTCAAAGAAGTTTGGTATTAATCTACCATGACGGGCATTAGCGTGTTTGTGTGTGTGAGCGTATGTGAGGGAGAGAGAGAGAGAGGAAGGGGCTCCTTCATTGTGTCTGGTGAATATTTGCTTCATTGGAAATTTTGGCAACAAAGAAGTGGAAAATGTAACGATGGTATCCTAGGATTAACTCGATCCATGTCAGCATACACAGTGTGTACATGACTCACACACAAATTAAAGGAGGTAAAATAATGCAAAATAGAGAGAATGGGGAGAGATCTCACCTTAATGGTGGAGATCAGGTGAGAAGAGAACTGAAATTTACTCACTCTACGTACCTTGATATGTCATCGATCGTATATAGGGTTTATATAGAACCAAGAAAAACCAGAATATGTCTACCTGTGAATTCTCTCAAAATATGTCAATGAGTTGCTCTTCAATGGGGTAGTAGATAAATTGGATGTTTCTATCAGTGATCTACTCTATGACAAAATAGTACCGATTCTCGATATGTTTTGTGTGGCAGTTGCAAAAATTTAATCATCATATAGCATTTATAGAGGCAGTTAGGAGTGACCAACATACAAGAAGTCTTTTAGTGGTTGCTAAAAAATATTGGTCACTAAAAGAAGATAGTTAGTAGTAGCCATAACCGACTATCCCACAAAGTTTCATATTTAATTAGTGGTGATAAGTAGCTTCTAAATATTATATCTTTATGGCGGTCACATGTAGCCCATACAAAAAGTTGGAGTTCTAGTAGTAATCATAGTATGTGGATAGTAAATGTATCATTTTCATGGTGGTTACAAAGAAAGTTATTACTAAATACTAATACTTAGTAACAGTCATATTTAGCTCTTATAAAAGCTTAAACATATAGAAATGGCCGCTATATAGTTGCTACTAATGATTCTCTTTAGTGGTCATTATTGTTGACCGCCATAAATAGTAATATTTTTAGTGACTAATATAAAAGTAGTGGATGTTAAATGATAGACTAATAATGACAGCCAAAGAATAGAGGTTGGCCCTTTGTAGCAGCAACTACAGTAATGTTGGCTATATTCCAGCGCATATCTTTTGGGGCTCGAGGTGGGGTTTATGTAGCTGTTGATGTGACTATCGATCCTCGAAGGGTCGGCACTTATGGGATGGTTGGCTCATCCTCTGATTGGTGGATTACATGGAGACTGACCGCTTAATCCGCGGTCGAGACTTGATTTTGCTAGAAGTAAATTAGGCTCGATACGAAGCCCCTTAGGCCCACTCGCAGCACATATAGATGTGAGGTTCTATACCTTATAGATAAAGACTAATAAATCTCTCCTTCTATTGGACAATTACTTTTTAGAAGAGTGGTTAAGCGCTAAAATCTTAATATGTCATATCAGAACAAGATTGCAGGTTCGAGACCCGTTAGGCCCCCTGGGTGTTGCTGGGGGGATTGTTGGCTATATTCTAGCACGCACTCTTCAGGACTCCAGATGAAATTTATGTAGCTAGTTATGTGTCTACCGATCGAAGGTTCAACCCTTATGGGGGGTTTGGCTCGTCCCCTAGTTGATGGATTAAATAAAAATTGACTGCTCAGATTGCCGCCAAGGCTTGATCTTGCATAAAGCGGTTCAGGATCGAATCAAAGTACATAAGATCCACCCGCAGCACATATAGACGTGGGATTTTATATCTTACGGATAAAGGCTAATAAATTCTCCTATCAGACAATTATCTTTTAGAAGAGTGATTAGAGGCTAAGATCCTAATAAGTAAGTCCTTGTAAAAAGAGACATTTAGTGGCAACCATAAGAATAAGAATATAGATACTAAATGGGAACTTTAGTGATAGTCATAGGGAGATAGGTAATAAATGGAAGCTTTGGTGGCAATCATGAACAATTGGCCATTAAATGTTGGCTTTTTAGTGGCGGCCATAATTCTTGGTCAAAAATAATAGCACTTGCAATTATGGTCATGAAAATGCAATTTCTATACGGTAGTTTTTAAGTGATGGCTATGACAAAACAGTCATTAAATGATGATAAATTTTAAGTTCTCTAAATTGTGAAAGTAGGATTTAAGTCATATTTTCATTAATGATTCTCAAACCAAGGTACACATCTCTATTTATAAAAATGAGGTCCTCTTTTTAATTTTAATAGAATTCTTTTTTCTAAAATAGATATGACTAGTAAAAATAAACTAAAAAAAATCAAAATTTTTCAGAAAGTAGATCTCGATATTCTATTGCTTTATTAGATTCTTCTTAGATTGGAAGTTAGACTTGATCAAAATCTTATTTACAAAGGAAACTTTTGGTTTGATTGGCTTGTTTTGGACTCTAAATGAAAAAGTTTGAGCCCGAATGCTATAGGTGCTACCTTTGAATGGCACACATCACGGTATAAATCTCAAAAAATTATTTGATTTAAAAAGAATTATTTCAATTGGACATCTGAAGACTAAGTTATAATCATCAGAAGTTTGGCTTATGATTCGGCTTTTCAATATGGATTTTATTCTTGAGCCATATTCAACTCAACTCATAGTGATCAAAATAATCCAAAAATAGTCTATATCAAGTCTAATGATCTTTTTAGATCATAAAGCTCAACTAGGTCTCAAATCAGATAATCCGGTCCAGAACATCATCATCTTGACAAACTTGAGTAGTTTGGTTCATTTTAGGTTGAGCACACTTGTTTGGCCTTGTTTAACTTAGAAATGAGATTTTTAATGCCACGTATCAAATCTGGGACATAATATGGCCATGCTATCGAGGGGTACTGTCCTTAATAATACGAAGCCTATTGATCATAATATGGTCATGCTATCATGAATTTTGTCATGCCAACCTATATGAGATAAGTGGACTTAGAGGTTTTACAACCATTAATATTAATTGACTTAAAATCATTTAAGATTGATGGTCAAAGATGTATTTAATTTGAGCTTGCTTGATTTTCTTAGCATGTGAATACTAGAGTTGTAAGAATAGAGCGGACAATGATTCATATATAAATATGTGCTGACTGATTCACATGACCATATATTGGTACATGGAAAATATTATGGGACTTGGTTGTGAGCCCCTTAAAGAGCATACTTGAGCCCCAAGGTGCCGTGTATGAGTCCATATATTTTCCCAATGCACCTAAAACAACACTGCCCAAAATAGATCAATACTGCCCCTTGTGCCCTCCCACCCTCACATTGGGAGTTCCACGGAGATTTCACTCATGTTGGGACTTTGTCTGCTCTCCTGTTATTCACAAATAGGCAACCTTATTTAATTAAGAAGCCAACTAAATCAGCTACTCTCCTATTATTCATGCATAAGGAGTTCCATCCGATGTTGGAACTCCCATTATCGAAAAAAAAAAAGAGAAAAAAACAAATAAATGGGCATCAATCTGTGCCCTTATGCCCTCCCCTATTATTCACGGACAAAACATCTAATTGGCTGCCTTTCCTATTATTCCCTCCACCACGAGTTTTCCAAACTTGGGACTCTTATCATCCCAATAATAATAATGACAATAATAGATGAATATCAATCATACCCTCACATCTCATACCTCAAACCCTCACCCTTATGTATGAGTAATTAAAAAAAAAAAAAGCACACCTAATCACACTGCAACAAAAACAGTTTATAGCAATGGAATTTTAGTAACGCTTAGAAAAGAGTGTTACTATATATATTCTCTAGTGATGATTTTAAAAAATATCATGAAAGATATATAATATTATAACACTTTATCAAGAATGTTACTAAAAGTTATTATATAGCGATGGTATCTTATAAATATCATAAGAAATTATATTTTATTATAATAATTTTAAAAATTATAATAAAAAATTTATAATATTATAATAGTTATTTATAGATATTACTAAAATTTATAATGTTATGATGGTAACATATATGAATAATATTTTATAGTTAAATAGAATCTAATTAGTAATATTTATAATTCTATTATTGAATATTAACTATTTACCAATAAAATAATTTTTTTCTCCATATATCATTATATAACTAATAATTTTTATTATTAATTATTTATAAATTATTTTTATAATAAATTAGTATCATTACAAACTAATTTAAATTTTTTGTGATGATGATAATTAATCACTAAATATGTATTCAAACTTTCTAGAAAAAGATATTTCATATATTTAGTAAATTTTAAAATTAATATGATTTCAACTATATAAGTCAAGATAGTTTAATAATTAAATAAAAATAAATCTTGATATGAATTTCACTATCAATATTGAATGCATAATATCGCAACCAAATAATGATCTGTGATGTAATTACTAAAAAATCTGTATGAAAGTAAATTTAACCAAGAATTTGGATCTGATCTAATCTAATTTATATTAAAATATATATAAAATATTTAAAAATTATTTATATAAATTATATAATATAAAGTTTTAAAATATTATATATTAAATATCATTATTTTTTACTTACAGTAAAAATAAGAAGAATCATGAATTATCTATTTTTAAAGAATATTATAAAAAAAATTTATGATTATAGAAATATGTTAAAATTATTTATATTTTAAAATATTTTAAATAAAAAAATTTAAAATATTATAAAAAATAAAATAAAGTAATTTATTTTTCAATTTTCTTTCAAAATGAAGAGAAATGAATTTTTATGAAAATAATTAATTATTAAAATTAAAATATCATAATATATTTAAAATAAATATACTTTATAATATGAATAAGTTTTGAATAAGTACAATAAATCTTAATTCTATATTATAAGTTAATATTATTATGATGGCTAAGTACTAGATAACTATCCAATAAGTCTTATGTTCAATTCTCCATATAGGTGATTAATTAGCAATGTCATCTGTTGCTGTAGTTTATCAATCGTTGGTATAGATTTTATCAATAAATTTTTATATATTTTATGATGGTTTTGACCACTACTATAGATCTTTTTTGTTGTAGTATCATCTCCATAAATAGACTCTTTCAAGCTTCACTCCATTACACTACTATCAATAAAAAGGTATTGGACTTTTCTATAGGCAAATTTCCATCCATCGGACTCCTATTGCTAAAAATAAAAAAATCATATGCCTTGGACTCCCACTGTACATAAAGGCATCGAACTCCTATCTAACACTCCTTCAATGACTTCTTGCTCCCATACTATCAAGATCTCTTCCATCAAATACACCATCTATATAGCCTTCGGCTGCATCCTTAAGCTCGCTTAGATCTACATAAATCTAAGATCTCTTTGATCTTCATTGGTATGAGAGATCCAATTTTTCTTCCTCTCTCTCTCTATCTCTTGCCCATGATTAAACCTAATATTTAAACCCTACTACAAGTCTATACAAGGTTCAATATCAATAATGTGATTAACTTCTTTTCATTATATCCATAGTAATTAACATGATTTATTACTTATCTGGAACAAATATATGGTTTTTATGATTTGTATTTGATTTTATGAATGTTTAGTTTGTTAAACATGGAGAGAGCAACAATTCCTAGTTTCATTTTGGTTTATATTTGGCTTTTACAATGTCTTCTTTTTGCATAATTTGATAAAGCAATTATTCTTATTGGTTAAAAGGCATAAAACCTTTTGTTGTTTAGTTGTACATAAATTTTTATAGAATTATTGCTTTATAATCTTTTAACAATCATCATAAGAAGTAACATATAATGCACATTATGATTGCTATCTTATATACCAGTAACATATCATTATAAGCCTATGCTACTTGCTTGTTGAATTAGATGAGACCAATAGTAAAAATCTACTCAACTCCCTCTTTAGGTCTCCTAGAGGTTGAAGTGGTTAGGGCTGCCCCAACCATTGAAAGCCTTCACTAGACTTCAGTGAGGAAGAAATTTAGAACCATTGAGATGGGTGATGGAAGCTGATCTATTAGATGGTAAGCCAAGTACATCCCTTCTTCATCCTCCAATATCCTTCAATATGGATAACTATCAACCTTTAGTGACAAGTCAAGCATCTTGTTTTTAGAATAACCTTATTCATTTTCACTCTGTCTCTTCAAATAGGACCTCATAGGTTCACCATCTCCATCGACTTCCATCATTTCTTTAGGGGGCTTTAGGTTCAAACTGGTCTTGGATGACCCGACTGAGTTCATTTTGGTGAGGCCTACCACCCTTAACATCTTTGAGCTCACAATTGTGGCCATCACACCTATGCTCATTGGGACTCCCTTGCCCATCATTGCCCAATACAAGTGACAACCCCAGCTTCAATGACTACATTATCCTTGAATCTTTTTGCTGACAAGGAGAAGTCCTGTATTAGGGCTTTACTCACCAGCAAGCCTGCCCATGACTACTGCCGCTATTGACCCTTATATAAGCCAACCTCCACTATCCGTCATCTAAAAAATATAGCCATTTCAAAATTGTAACCATAGGTCCTCTTAGGTAGGACTTCGACAGCCTCAAATGATCCTTTCCAATTTGGGGACTATTTATCTAAGGTTCTGTTAACCAGCAATATAACCTTCCATATGAACTCTCTAATGCTTAAAATCTATCATCAACTTTCTTATAACCTTCCATATTAACTCTCTAATGCTTAAAATCTATCATCAACTTTCCTGTAATAGACCCATGCCACTTGTTTATTCTATTCATTAATTCTTCTAAATCATCAAGCTCAGTCATCGTGTCATCGTGATAACCCTTAGTCGACAAATCTTTCTATTGGAAGTAGGCTATATCCTTAAAGATAGTTGTATGTTTAACCTAAAGATTATTTAGATGTTATGGCAATTTCTTTTCTACACAAAGTCATAAACAATATTGGGTGTCACACATTAGCCTTAAAGTCAAAAAAAAGTCTAAGAGTATTCTAGGAGATCTATCTTATATAACTGGATAGAGTATTTTCTATAAGAAGATTAGATATTTCTAGATACTAGCTCGAAATATATTCATGGCTATAGCTAAAGTTGGATGTTGCACTTGTAAGACTGCCTAGATAGATAATGAAGTCATGAATTTTCTCTTTCACCAAGATGAGACCTCATACTGATAGTTAGATGTGCCATTACATTGAACAGTGAATATTAGCAAAATAACTAGGGGTGTAAACCATGTGGGCAACTTTTAAATGATTTTTTGACCTAAAGGATGGGATGCATTGCTATATTCTGGAGGTTAGTAAATTTGTAGATAAACCTATGTACTGACCATACTACCTTAGTCTATGTCCTTGATATGAAGTAGTGGTTTATTGGGTCCAAATATAAGTGAGGGTCTAATTGTCCAAGATAAAATCCATCATAATAGCATAGCGTCCAATTTAGAATAGACATATGTTAAGACATATGAGACTCAAGACTTTGGTTGTAACTTGAAAGAATTTGAAAATAATTATTTTCAAGAAAGTATTATAGTTAATTTTTTCAAAAGGGTTTATTGCAAAAAGTTTTTGCCTAAGGCCCGAACACCTTTTTGTTTCAACTAGATGTTGTGCTCTTTTTAGGAGTTTGTAATGTTTAAAAAGGGGGTGGCTCATATGGATTGGCATCCCTTGCTTCTCTTTCAGATTCTAATTTGGTAAAGCCAAGTAAAGTTGGTGCACGATTTTTTTCTCTTAGCAAAGTCCAATGAGGACTCTAGGGTGCCATCTATAGAAATTATGATGACTCCCCACCTCTATAAAAGAGATAATGCCCTAAGATTTGATTTCTTGATCTTCATACACCTCAAATCTAAGAGGGAGGTGCAAGATTTTTCAATCCAACAAAGAGAAAGAGCGAAAGACAAAGAAAGACTTCATAGGCAAGTTCTAGTAGTCATCCACTTGGCTCTTGTAGAGAGGCATGAGACCGAAGCTACTGAGGATAATAATTTTCGAAGGGTCATATATGTTTGCAGCCTTAATCATTCCCCCCTCCACTACATCCCACTTATCGATTTATAGACAAATGACAATTTATTGAAAAAAAGAATGATCCTTGCTAATTATGTAAATACTTTGTATTGTTCCAATTTTATTGGATGCCTTTGAACAGATAATAATTATGTAAATATTGAGTGGCTAATTCAGCCACCTATTGTACATAAGTAAACATCTAGAATGAACCCTAGTGAGCTACAGTGTGGAGTTTGATCATACCATTCACTTGGTCGGTGGTTTTGCATCATCAACTACATCTACCAATTGAACTTCAAAAATACCAAACAACACTTTAGAGGTTACAAGGATGTTGGATCCAATGATGGTGGGGGTTTTGAAGCTGCTTTTGAAGGTTCACTATTTCTTGATCTTGATGTTAATGTCCTAGGTGATAGTGGAGGATCAAGTTTGTCTGTATTTGGATTCCAAGAGTTTGGTCAAGTGCAATAGCAGCGGACTCAGAATCCTACCATGACAAGAAAAATAATTATGTAAATACTATTCTTCTATATAATACGCTGCTGGACAGATTCCCTGTCCTTAACTTTCTTCCTATTAGCTAGTAGGTCCAATGTCTAACTTCAGTGCACAACATGGCATTATGCCCATTGGTGAGACTAAAAGGGTGTCGTGCGGGTGGCATCTCGCAACAATCTGGTTAATTGACTCGGTCAGAATGTTTAATTATGCATGGTGAGTGGTTGAAGTGGCCAACTTGATATCTTGCTCCACTAAATGATTACAACATTAATGAGCATCATACCATAATTAGTAATAATGATTTGAGGAACACCAAATTGGCATATATTATATATATATATATATTAAGAAGTGGCCAACTCGATATCTTGCTCCACTAAATGATGACAACATTAATGAGCATCATACCATAATTAGTAATAATGATTTGATGAACACCAAATTGGCATATTATATATATATATATATATATATATATATATATATATATATATATATATATATATTAAGAAGGTAGTTACCTTATTGTGGTCCACCTTTCTTAGTCGCCTTTCCTGGTAAATAAGGTAGAGTCGCACTAAACCTATGCAAGAATAGATGAGGCCTATTGATTCATTTGAGTTATAGCCTTCTGTACACTATTGGCTAATTCATCTAAGCCCTAGCCCTTGGCACTTCTAGAGGATTTCATACATTTGTGAAGGAACCAGATCTAGGGTTTCAGGGTTAGATCTTGAAATTTTTTCAAGATCATACAGCGGAAGACTAAAATAAATCAAAATTTATTTTCTAAGATCAAAAAATCTCTAGATCTAAGATCCTATTACATGATTATTACATAGCATTAAATCAAAAATTAAAATATATATATGAATATAGTATGAACTACATGTTGATCATATCAACATGTTTCTATACTAGCCACATCTAATGTATGTATTAAATAATAGATCAGATCTATTACCTTGCAAGTTAGATGCTCTAACCTCGCTGATCCGGGCTTAAGGATGATGTTGCAAGCCGCACACGTGTCCAGCCTCTAGGAGTCATCCACACGAGCCCACGAATCTCGATCAGAAGTCCTGCTTCAGGAAATCAGCACAGTATGCTAGTACTGCGCTGATCCTTCTTTGATGGTTGATCAGGTGCCTCCTTCTTCTTGATTTGGACTCTTCCAAAGATGAAAAGTAGAAGGAGGAGTTTTAGATCTGAGACACTCTCAGGAAACTCAAGATGGAAGGAGGAAAGATATGAAAATAAAAACCCTAGAAGAAGACCCTCTTCTTCTTCACGTTTTTCTCTCTAGACACCCAAACTTGCATCTTTTATATCTCCACGACCCAAAGGTATTTCTCTTTGATTTTAGGATGGCAGAAAGGCCTCTCAAATATCTATCTCTCCTTCAAATTTCACGAAGAAACTCATCTTATATAGAGAGATATGATAGGGTCCTTGTCTAGGTCAAACACCTAGTCAAGGCTTATCCAAACATGGCAAGTTAAGGGACGCCCAACTCTTGAGCACCTCCTCCATATTTTCGTGCATGGATTACCAGAAAAGGGTGTACAATGTAAACCCTAAAAGTCACAAAAATTTCAAAAAAAATTTGGATAAATTCGGTGCAAAATTGAAAGAGTTTTGGATTTCTAAAACTCTATCTCATAGAATTCGAAATCCAAACTTATTCCTTTTAGATTTGATCCAAATCACCTTCCATGTAAGAAAGAAGAGAGGAGACCTTTTGTGAACGTGGGAGAGATCTGAGAGAGGGCTTTTGTCGTACAAAATAAGTGGAGATTGGCATTGAATAAGAGAGAGGGCGTGGAGAAGGCTTATGTGGCGCAAGGTGGAATCCTAGTCCTACTAGGATTCTGTCTCATAACTTGTTTTAATTTGATTTTCCAAACTAAATCAAATCAAAATTAGATCAACCCAATTAAAATAGGTCTTAACCTAATTAAGAACCTAATTTAATCAGATTAAATTAGATTTAAATCTGATTTAATTTTCTAATCAAATTAGAAATTAGATTGACCCAAGTCCTAGTTGAACTAGGACTAGTCTTTCCTTGCACTTGGCTTATCCAATAAACCAATTGGACTTAATCCAACCAAGCCCAAACCAAATCTAATTAAATCATATTTAATTAGACTTAATCTCAGCCTATTGGCTTAATCAAATTAAGCCAATTAGCAATCAAATTGCTAATCGATCCTCCTGCAACACTTGCACTGGGTTAAATGTCAATCGTATTGATTATTTAACCCTATAATGATTCTTAATCGTTGATCAACCATCCGATCGAATCATGAACTCTAATGTGTGTGACCTCATAGGTCCGAACCTAAGCCGGTAGCATAGAAACAAATTTTTATACCAATCGAAGTGACCATCTAGCAATGGTACCCGACATCCGGATAGGTCGAATGTGTAGAACAACATCCTTAGAACCCATGCGGATATAGTTTTCATATAATTCATCCCCTTGACCAAAATGATCATAGGACACCCCAGAGCTCAACTGTCAACTCTGATCAGGTTGTCCACATTGTATTTCAAAATATCAAATCCATCTGATGGATTACCCTGGCCAAGGTTTTGCTAAATTGAAATACAGCGACTCATTCTTCTCCAACTCTTGGAGTGGTCAATCCCATCTCGATCACACTCTGACTTCGCAAGTACTTGACTGTGCCCAGAAGCCTTCCATCCCTGAATTAGAAATTCAGTTAGTCCAGTACCAAAGCACAGTGAGTTGCTTGCAAGTCACTGAGGCGATCTCAAGTCTAAGGGACACTTATACCTATATCCCATCAGAGACATTCTCGACAGCAGAATGCTCTGGAGTTGGTCACGTTCAATGACGATGTACCCTTACATCTCACCTGTATGCCATACCAGTGTCTCCACACTCTTTGGTTAAGAGGACAACCAACCCATATGGCCTACAGCGACCTATGCTCGATAGAAGCTGTCGTCCTTATTAACAGCCTATCATTTGGTTGTGAACAGTTTTAAGGACTAATCGATAAATCTTCTCTTTATCGAACCTAAATAGTCCTAAGGACTTCATCATAACAACGGAGTTCATTAGAAGATGAAAGCTTATGATGAAAATACCAAATATATTTTATTTATTAACAAATCAATTACAATACTTGGTTGCTCAACCATCAACAGCTTGACGATTGGCTTTTTGGGACACATTTCCCAACAACTCCCACTTGTCCTAAAGCCACTCGGCACAGTATCTAATACCCATCTTCGACTTGTGGTTGTCGAACTCCTTTATTGCCAGGGCTTTAGTGAAGGGGTCGGCTAGGTTCTCCTTTCCGTCGATCTTCTGAAGGTCGACGTCACCTCGATCCACGATCTCTCGGACCAGGTGGAAGCGATGCAAGATGTGCTTCGTTCGCTGATGTGCTTTGGGTTCCTTCACCTGAGCTATGGTACCAGTGCTGTCGCAGTAGAGCAGGACTGGACCATCGAAGGAGGATGCTACTCCGAGCTCATTGATGAATTTTCTCAGCCACACAGCTTCCTTCACGGCATCTGATGCTGCGATATACTCTGCTTCACAAACAGAGTCTGCCACAGTATGCTGCTTGAAACTCTTCCAGCAGATGGCTCCACCATTCAGAGTAAGGATATAACCCGACACACTCCTGCTGTCATCATGGTCAGATTGGAAGCTGGAGTCTGTGAACCCCACAAGTTTCAGATCTGACTCGCCATAAATCAACCATTGGTCCTTAGTATTTCTCAAATACTTAAGGATGGCTTTGACCACTTTCCAGTGGTTTTCTCCAGGATCAGATTGGTATCTACTCACTACTCCTAGTGAGTATGCCACATCTGGCCTTGTACATGTCATGGTGTACATGATAGATCCCACGGCTGAAGCATATGGGACTCTACTGATATGCTCTCTCTCTTCAGGAGTTGTTGGACAATCCTTCTTAGAGAGAGAAATTCCTTGGCCTATCGGTAGATAGCCCTTCTTGGAGTTCTCCATGCTGAACCTCTTCAGCACAGTATCTATGTACATGGACTGGGATAACCCAAGCATCCTTTTAGATCTATCCCTATAGATCTTCATCCCTAGGATGTAGGATGCTTCACCCAAGTCCTTCATGGAGAACTGTGATGACAACCAAACTTTTATTCCCTGTAGTGCGGGGATGTCATTTTCGATTAAGAGAATGTCATCCACGTACAAGATAAGAAATACCACAACTGGACCATTTGCCCATTTATAGATGCAGGGCTCTTCTCCATTCTTAATGAAGCCATACATTTTGATCACCTTATCAAAACGCATGTTCCAACTCCGAGAAGCTTGCTTCAATCCATAAATGGATCTCTGAAGCTTGCACACCTTGGACTCATCTGTGGATGTAAACCCCTCAGGTTGTATCATATACACCTCTTCAGTCAGCTCTCCATTAAGAAAAGCTGTCTTTACATCCATCTGCCAGATCTCATAATCTAGATGGGCAGCTATTGCAAGCATTATCCGAATAGATTTGAGCATTGCCACAGGAGAAAATGTCTCGTCATAGTCAATACCATAACGTTGACGATACCCCTTGGCAACCAGACGGGCTTTATAGGTCTCCACCTTTCCGTCTGTGCCCCTCTTCCTTTTGAAGACCCATTTACACCCAATGGGTTTAACCCCTTTAGGTGGGTCAACCAATGTCCATACATCGTTGACCTTCATGGACTCCATTTCGGATTTCATGGCTTCAAGCCATTTCTCGAAATCAGGTCTCTGCATAGCATCCATATAGGTGATCGGATCCTCATTATTCTCATCAAGTTCGATGGGATCACTGTCCCGGACCAAGAAACTGTAGTATCTGTCCGGCTGATGCGGTACTCTATCGGATCGCCTTAATGGTGCAGGTATATTGGGCTCCGGATGTGATCTAATCATATCTGACTCAGGTTCAGCTATTGGTGTCGGTCCTTCTACCTGTTGAACTTCATCAAGTTCAACCTTAGAGGCAACGGTTCCTTCACCAAGGAACTCCTTTTCTAAAAAGATTGCCTTAAGGCTGACGAACACCTTTTGTTCATCAGCATGGTAGAAAAGATATCCTTTTGTCTCTTTGGGGTACCCTATGAATGAGCATTTGTCAGACCTAGGTCCAAGTTTGTCTGTGACTAATCGTTTGACATAGGCCGGGCACCCCCAGACCCTAAGGTGTGAAAGTGCTGGCTTACGTCCCGTCCATATCTCATATGGAGTCTTAATTACAGACTTATTTGGAATCCTATTTAACAGATAACAGGCCGATTCGAGTGCATATCCCAAGAAGGATATCAGCAAGCTAGCAAAAACCCATCATGGATCGGACCATGTCTAACAAAGTCTGATTCCTCCTTTCAAACACACCATTATGCTGTGGTGTTCCTGGAAGAGTCCATTGGGAGAAAATCCCATTCTCTCCTAGATATGTGAGAAACTCACTAGAAAGGTATTCTCCTCCTCGATCAGATCGAAGAGTTTTAATACTCTTCCCAGTTTGTTTTTTCACTTCACTTCGGAATCGTTTGAACATTTCAAATAAATCCGACTTATGTTTCATCAGATAGACATATCCATATAGGTATAGGTCATCCGTGAAAGCTATGAAGTAGAAATATCCACCTCTAGCACTGGTGCTCATGGGCCCACATACATCAGTATGTACTAGGCCCAAGAGCTCAGTAGCTCTCTCACCTTTTTCAGTAAAAGGTGACTTGGTCATTTTACCAAGAAGACAGAACTCACAGGTTGCAAGTGATTCACAATCACTGACTTTGAGGATTCCCTCTTGAGTCAACCTGTTTATTCTGTTCTTATTTATATGACCTAGCCTCCAATGCCATAAGTAGATATTTGACACACTATCTAATCTAGGGTGCTTGCCAGTAGAATAGATTCTTATCAGGCTTGATCTTTTTGGTCTGGCTCTGCACAGATGTCCCAGCCTGAACTTGCACCTTCTTGACTTTCTTCTTCTTGTTCTTCTTTCCTTTCTCAAAGGGTCGAGAACCAGAAGATGAACCTCCCACTGAGTTCACTGAGTTCACCGACTCCTTGAGGAGTTGGTGATCCTTCTCAAAGTTCTGAAGCAACCCCATTAACCCATGGTAGTTTACTTCAGGCTTTGTCATTCTATAATGAGTGAGGAATGGGAGACAAGACTTGGGCAGCGAGTTCAGTATTGCATCTTTCCCAAGCTGCTCATGCAAGGGAAAGCCGAGCTTGCTCAATCGTTCCATCAGCTCGATCATGTACAATACATGATCAGTGATAGAGACTCCATCCCGTATTTTGGCGTTGAAGATGGCACAACTAGTCTTGTGCCTCTCTACGTCATCGGGTGTGCCAAAGGTATCCTCCAACACTTGAAGCATGTCCTTTGGCTGAGCCGTCTCGAATCTGCGACTGAACTCGTCACTCATGATAGCAGCCAGCATGATACAGCGCACCGTGGTCCGGTCACTGAGCCACTTCTGGTAAGTGTCTCTGACTGTTCCACGTGCATTGACAGCTGGCTCCTCAGGTGCAGGATCCATTATCACATATAGGATCCGTTCATGCTCCAGGACTATCTTCAACTTTCGGTACCAGCTACCGAAGTTGGGTCCCACCAACTTATCATTGTCCAACAATGATCGGAGCGATAGGGAAGTGGCCATATTTGCACAAAGGAGAACCATAACCTAATTAGTAATTGATTCATTAAACCTAAAGATTTGGACTTTAATCAAAAGGTTTCTCCCACTATTTTATTCGAATTGGTAGCCTCTACCTCCAACTCGAGGAATTACCCTAATTCCTTAGCGGGTACTAGAATCCACTTAGACTGCACACAAGCCCAACTTTGGTTGGTCAACCCATGTACATCTAAGGGTAGGTTCATAACCAATTGTTTCTCTAAATAATTTCTAGTAATTTTAATTTTGCCCCAGAAACCTAATCAGTAGGCTTTGGCCTCCACTATAAGGATCCGGTTAGGTCCAACCATTAACATGATCATACTTGGTGTATCTAACCAACGAATGATTAAGCCCAACTTTGGTTGGCTCACCTAACCACCATTAGAGAGACACTTCCAAGTCATCATATGATGAGTGATAATTCCATTAGTCAACAAGCACCAGGCCTTTGGGTCTGCAATGATTATTGAGTTAATGGACTCATTATCAAACACCTTAATGGGAGGCTATGACTCAGTTATCTCCATAACTTTATCATTTTAAGGACCTAATAATTTTAGAGGATTTAAATAATATAGAGGATGAAGTCAGATGAACCAGCTTATCATGATCCTCCCACTGGCTTCACCAAGTCAGCTTAAGGGAGACCAGGGCTGGTCTAGGAGCACCTAAATCAGTCACACTGATTTACCTAACTGACATGGGTCAGCTCGAATAGTCAAGTGATCCGATCAAAACATAATTTCACCAAGAGGCCAGGTAAGTTCGATCAGTGGGAGGGTCTGCCAAAGCTTGCCTTAGACACCATCAGAAATGGCCAGGTAAGCGGGCTCCCAATTAAAAACCACCGGTCTGGTTTACCTTAGACACCAACTGGTTTAATTAGTTTCGATTAGATCAACCTAACAGTTCGTGCTAGACCGCTTAGCCAAAAATCAAGTCCATTTGGTTCTCGTTAAAGACATGGACTTGACCAACTACAACTATTGTAATTGATCTAGAGAATCCTTGACCTAATCTAAGACAACAATTGATTAGATTTAGTCAATTCTCTAATTAAGTCCATCTTTAATCTAACCATAGGTCTAACCCAATTAATGGACCTAATTTCCACTAACCCATTAACCCAATGTGTTATGATTTGTGTCTTAGGTTCTTCAATTCACAATCCTAGAACCTAATCAAACAACTTCTTAATTCTTAATTAAGTTTTGGGCTGAGGGTTGGGTTTGGCTTTTCAAAAAATCATTCTCATATTTGTAAAATAATTTTACAATATGATTCTATTAATCATATTGCATGTTTGATTCATAATCAAGATGCAAGTGAAATAAACATGAAACTACTTTAGATCTAATCTAAACAGGTTCATGTAATTGAAATAATTTTAACTTTAAATAATTTCTTTGCATAAAAATTATTAACAAAGAGATTTTATTTCAGATTTAAATATCTTTTAAATCTAATAAATCATAAATTTAATCTAGATTATATCTAACAAATTTATGATTAAAGATAGATCTACACAAACTAGGACAACCTTTGCACTGTAAGGGGTAAACCTTACTGCAGGACAACCTTGCAGTTTGTGATTGATCTAAAATTTTAATTTCAGATTTAATAATCAAATTATAAATTAGATCTAATCTAAAAAATAATCTAAGCATGTATAAATAATCATGTAATAAAGAACCTAGGCTCTGATACCAATTGAAGGAACCAGATCTAGGGTTTCAGGGTTAGATCTTGAAACTTTTTCAAGATCATACAGCGGAAGATTAAAATAAATCAAAATTTATTTTCTAAGATCAAAAAATCTCTAGATCTAAGATCCTATTACATGATTATTACATAGCATTAAATCAAAAATTAAAATATATATATGAATATAGTATGAACTACATGTTGATCATATCAACATGTTTCTATACTAGCTACATCTAATGTATGTATTAAATAATAGATCAGATCTATTACCTTGCAAGTTAGATGCTCTAACCTCACTGATCCAGGCTTAAGGATGATGTTGCAAGCTGCACACGCGTCCGGCCTCTAGGAGTCGTCCACACGAGCCCACGAATCTCGATCAGAAGTCCTGCTTCAGAAAATCAGCACAGTATGCTAGTACTGCGTTGATCCTTCTTTGATGGTTGATCAGGTGCCTCCTTCTTCTTGATTTGGACTCTTCCAAAGATGGAAAGTAGAAGAAGGAGTTTCAGATCTGAGACGCTCTCAGGAAACTCAAGATGGAAGGAGGAAAGATATGAAAATAAAAACCCTAGAAGAAGACCCTCTTCTTCTTCACATTTTTCTCTCTAGACACCCAAACTTGTATCTTTTATATCTCCACGACCCAAAGGTATTTCTCTCTAATTTTTGGATGACAGAAAGGCCTCTCAAATATCTATCTCTCCTTCAAATTTCACAAAGAAACTCATCTTATATAGAGAGATATGATAGAGTCCTTGTCTAGGTCAAACACCTAGTCAAGGCTTATCCAAACATGGCAAGTTAAGGGACGCCCAACTCTTGAGCACCTCCTCCATATTTTCGTGCATGGATCACCAGAAAAGGATGTACAATGTAAACCCTAAAAGCCACAAAAATTCCAAAAAAAATTTGGATAAATTCGGTGCAAAATTGAAAGAGTTTTAGATTTCTAAAACTCTATCTCATAGAATTCGAAATCCAAACTTATTCCTTTTAGATTTGATCCAAATCACCTTCCATGTAAGAAAGAAGAGAGGAGACCTTTTGTGAACGTGGGAGAGATCTGAGAGAGGGCTTTTGTCGTACAAAATAAGTGGAGATTGGCGTTGAATAAGAGAGAGGGCGTGGAGAAGGCTTATGTGGCGCAAGGTGGAATCCTAGTCCTACTAGGATTCTGTCTCATAACTTGTTTTAATTTGGTTTCCCAAACCAAATCAAATCAAAATTAGATCAACTCAATTAAAATAGGTCTTAACCTAATTAAGAACCTAATTTAATTAGATTAAATTAGATTTAAATCTGATTTAATTTTCTAATCAAATTAGAAATTAGATTGACCCAAGTCCTAGTTGAACTAGGACTAGTCTTTCCTTGCACTTGGCTTATCCAATAAACCAATTGGACTTGATCCAACCAAGTCCAAACTAAATCTAATTAAATCATATTTAATTAGACTTAATCTCAGCCCATTGGCTTAATCAAATTAAGCCAATTAGCAATCAAATTGCTAATCGATCCTCCTGCAACACTTGCACTGGGTTAAATGTCAATCGTATTGATTATTTAACCCTATAATGATTCTTAATCGTTGATCAACCATCCGATCGAATCATGAACTCTAATGTGTGTGACCTCATAGGTCCGAACCTAAGCCAGTAGCATAGAAACAAATTCTTATACCAATCGAAGTGACCATCTAGCAATGGTACCCGACGTCCGGATAGGTCGAATGTGTAGAACAACATCCTTAGAACCCATGCGGATATAGTTTTCATATAATTCATCTCCTTGACCAAAATGATCATAGGACACCCCAGAGCTCAACTGTCAACTCTGATCAGGTTGTCCACATTGTATTTCAAAATATCAAATCCATCTGATGGATTACCCTGGCCAAGGTTTTGCTAAATTGAAATACAGCGACTCATTCTTCTCCAACTCTTGGAGTGGTCAATCCTATCTCGATCACACTCTGACTTCGCAAGTACTTGACTGTGCCCAGAAGCCTTCCATCCCTGAATTAGAAATTCAGTTAGTCCAGTACCAAAGCACAGTGAGTTGCTTGCAAGTCACTGAGGCAATCTCAAGTCTAAGGGACACTTATACCTATATCCCATCAGAGACATTCTCGACAGCAGAATGCTCTGGAGTTGGTCACGTTCAATGACGATGTACCCTTACATCTCACCTGTATGCCATACCAGTGTCTCCACACTCTTTGGTTAAGAGGACAACCAACCCATATGGCCTACAGCGACCTATGCTCGATAGAAGCTGTCGTCCTTATTAACAGCCTATCATTTGGTCGTGAACAGTTTTAAGGACTAATCGATAAATCCTCTCTTTATCGAACCTAAATAGTCCTAAGGACTTCATCATAACAACGGAGTTCATTAGAAGATGAAAGCTTATGATGAAAATGCCAAATATATTTTATTTATTAACAAATCAATTACAATACTTGGTTGCTCAACCATCAACAGCTTGATGATTGGCTTTTTGAGACACATTTCCCAACAATTTGGTCTTAGGTTGTAAGGGCCTGGTCCTAAGATTTTTTTTTTTAAAATTTGCATGAATTTTAAAGCATCCAAAAAAATTTTAGAAACATCATGTGCTATGCATGCGAGACAGGGGAAGGAAGACTCTCGATGGGATCATCTTCCTCTTCTTCGATTCTTGCTGGGAGAAGGGGAGCCTAGGGTATGCTAAAGCCTTAGGATTTTTGATCTACAAAAAGGCTCCTCCTCCCTTTATTCATGATTCCCAAACCCTATCCATCATCGGTGAGAAATCTTTTGACTTGTCTATGATTTTTCATGGAGCCTTCATGATTTTCTGATAAATCGATCGTGAGACTTTGTCAGAGC
Organism: Elaeis guineensis; assembly: GCF_000442705.2. Lineage (NCBI taxonomy): Eukaryota > Viridiplantae > Streptophyta > Magnoliopsida > Arecales > Arecaceae > Elaeis > Elaeis guineensis. Next base: position 37,291,885 of record NC_025993.2, read on the forward strand.
CAAAGTAATGTCTAGATCATATTTTTTCTTTTCTCCTAGAGTACAGGAAGTCATTGTTACTTGGGATTTAGCTGGCGAATTGCCAGATTAATGTTAGAATAGGATCATCCTATGCTCCTCTTCTTCTCCTATCAAGCCGGCTGCTATCGACGGACTTGCTATGCTTGGGTTGTCAGGGGCTGCTGCAGCCATCAGGGTAGGGGGTGGGTTGCCATCGCACTAGGGACCTCTTTTATGGATGTTAGGGAGGGGGTGGTCGGCTCTAAATCCTTCCACTTCTATTTTTCAGGAAGAGGAGAAGAAAAATGAGAAGAGAGGAAAAAAGGAAAAAAATGAGAAACAAAAAAAGAAAAAGAAAAATTCATGACATTCTCTCTCTTCTTCACTATTTATCTCTCTACTCGTTTAGTTGATCATGGTCAAAAAATGTTTATGGGTTTGGATAGGAAGCATCCTAGACCAATGCTGTGAGATCAAGAATCTCAGCTTGGCATTATACAACCATCTATCCTAGTCTTACAAAAATTTTCTATCATAAACTTTGAACATTTACAATTAATTTGATAGCCTAGCTCTGTAGGTAAACAATTATCGGGACCAAACAGAGTTAAGCCGAACACTTGGCCTTTGGATTTATAGATCGAGGAGTAGGTCGATGTTCAGTGTACTTGGATTTGTCATCAATAGAAGGAAGGGTTCTTTAACATAATTATTTACATGATTATAAAAATTTTGTTTGTAGTTGTATTTGCATGATTGTGTGTTCTGTATATATAACGACTCGTGTATCACGTATTGATGAATTGATATTGCATCGTTCATGATTAATTATTATTTAATCATAGATATTATATTAAATAAGAAAAATAATGATGTAACAAATTGATGGGGTGTGGACGATATTTAAGTTAGTCAGTCATATAAGAAACATGATGTATATGCTGGATTAGATTTGGACTGAGATACATCATTATTTTGTTGGCCTGTCATGTGCTAGAGCATGATTATAACTAATCTAATGAAGAAAATCATATTATGACTTTAATAATATGGATGGGGCATGAGTGGTGTTTGTTGGAATTCGGAGTTTGGTGCATACATTTATATTTTAAAATTTTATTTTCTAAACACCACAGCAAAAAATAAGATTAAAATACTTTTAATCTGAATTATGCATGCATGAAAACATAATACCACATAGATTTATCTCATATGTTGAAATTGATATATGCTGAAATTTAGATTATGATCAAATCATATACTTATTTCGCAATCTTTTTCTTTAAATCTAAATATGGAAGAGAAGAGGATCTCTCTTGACCACACAAATATCCAGCTTCTACGAGGCTCAGGATCAGTCTAGAACAGTCCTTTTTAATCTAAATTTTTTTCTTCAAAAATTTAACCTACTGAATCTGAACGAAGCCTGTATCATGATCAACACTTAATCTTTTTCCTTGATCTTTTTCTTCTTCTCTTCTTTAGAGTTTCTCCTTGCTATGTACTGCTACCAGATGCTAGAAACCAGCAAGAAAGAAACACCCAACAGCCTTGGGTGTGGAACATCTTGGGACGTGCGTCCCAAGAGAAAGGACGTGTAGAACACCTATTGGTGCAGAATTTTGCTGAAGCCAGAGTTGCTGGAGTCGAGATGACCGCGGCCGTCACTGGGACCTGCAAGAGAAGTCTAAACCAGAGTTGGGGGTGCTCCGGTAAGACCCTCCGATGCTCAAGTCAGTACTCTGCTTCAACAGAAATGGAGTGCTCGAGTGGGAATTTTAGCAGAGTTTTGAGATAGAGTTTTAAGCTTAGAGAAGAACGTATCTGAGGGTCCTTATTTATAGATGAAGAGCGTAACTGATTGACAGCGACGTCCGTAACCGTCTGATAGTGGGCCGTTCAAAGTCACGCGGAGTTGTTATGGAGAGTAGTGATATCGGGGGCCGTTCAAGGCCACATGGAGTTTGTTACGGAGAGTGGTGTCCATTGTCGTGACTTGCCAGAGAGTGGAGCAGGGTAGTGGCCCTCGTCGTGGCTTGCCTTAGAGTGGTGGAGCCGCATGAAATCTATTACAGAGAGTGGAGCAGGGTAGCGGCCCTCGTCGTGGCTTGCCAGAGAGTGGAGAAGCCATGTGGAATCCGTTGCAAAGAGTGGAGTAGGGTAGCGGCCCTCGTCGTGGCTTGCCAGAGAGATCGGATCTATCAGCTGAAGCTCGGTTGGGATGTCTGATGGAGCGAAATGGCTCTCTGTCTCATCGATCTAGGAGAAGTTCGGATGTTTTCGAGGTCGCTGACGAGTCTACTGTTGTCGGAGGCCTTGGGCGCTGAGGCTATAGGTGAGAACCATCTACTGTAGAGACTCGGATGAAGACTTTCTGTTAGCGAAGTCCGGTAAGAGTCCAATTGCTAGGGAAGTCCGTCTGAGATTTGCTTGATGTGGAAGCTCGTCTGAAGATTATCCACCGGAGGAGTCCGGTTTCATGAAGAATCTGATGGAAGGTCGGTCGGTGGTGGACATCGGATGGCGTTGGGGAGGCTCATCTGCTGGAGGAGTCTAAGGGATCCGATGGCGATCGACCGTTGTAGAAATCCAGCTGCTGGAGCCTGTCCGTTGCAAAAGCTCGTCCGGAATCCATTCGCTATGAAAGTTCGGACGGAGTCCAGTTCTTGCAGAAGCTCGTCCAGAATCCATCCGCTATGAAAGTTCGGACGGAGTCCGATTCTTGCGGGAGGCCGAAAGGAGGCCGCTTATTGTAGGAGCTCGATCGAAGATCGGTTGTCGTGGGAGCTTAGAGTAACGACCTGACCGGTGGATCCTGCCCCATGGTAGAAGCTCGTCTGGGATCCGGCTACGAAGAAGCTCGGCTGAAGTCTACCTGTAATAGAAGTTCGAAAAAAATTTATTTACAGTAGAAGCTCGAATGGAATTTGCTTACAGTAGATATCTGGGGTAGACAGCCCGCTATAGAAATTTGGAGTAGACCTCTCGTAGTAGAAGTTCGGCTCTCGCGGGAGCTCGGTTGAGATCCAGAAGGCGGTCGACTGTCGTAGAAACTTGGATAGAGTCTGGTTACTGTAGAAATCTTGTTGTCGGAGAAGCTCGGATGCTGACGAAGTTTGAAAGAAGTTCGGAGTAAGGTCGTCCGCGGTCGGAAGAAGTTCGGAAGGGATTCGGAGAATAGTTGATTACTGTAGAAGGTCGGCTAGCAGTAAGGCCCAGAGAGCTTTTGGGGTGGCCCGGTAGATGAATGCAGAAGTTCATTATCGAAAAAGTTCGGACGGTTGAGGGGGTTCGGAGAGATGCCACACACAAGGTCGGAAGCCGGAAGAGCTCTGGAAGGGTTGGTCTTTTACAAACTTTGGCTGGGGGGTATTTTATACCCAACACTAGTCTTCCTACTTTCAAGTTCGGGTTTCGAATGAAGAAAGTATAGAAAAATTCTCACGATCGAAGTTGCTCCCCTCGATTTCCGCACTCGATGGTTGTCAGATATTTTAACGTTCGACATGCTGGTACTAGAGTCTTTTCGAAAAAGATTTCTTCTTTTTGGAATTTTTGTCGGAGCATGGCTCTAGGTATGGCGTAATAATGATTTTGTCAGCTGCCAGTCATTTTCAACAGTCTGTCAAGGTGAATGGGACACGCGGCGAGTGCAGGCCGGCCAGAGGAGATCCGCAATCATTATTGCATCGGATCTCGGGGTCTATTTAAACACGTTCTCCTCCTTCAGGGGTTTCACTTTGCCTGAGAGAATCTCTCGATTCTCCTCCTCTTCTTCGAGAGCTCCAGCTTCCTCTAGCATCCTCCTCGACCTTAGACATCCTTCGGGTCGACTTTCATCATCCTTGCCATCTTCCTGCACTCCTGGGGCCAATCTAGGTTAGTTTCGAAACTTCTTGTCATTTTTCTGTCCTTTCTTCTTCATGTTCTGTTCATTTAGCTTCGTCGAGGGCTTGTTTGCTATTTTTCTCGATTTTTTTGGGATTTTTGTGGCTTCCATTTGATCCACAATGTCTTCTGATATCTCTTCTTCCAGCAGTTCTAGGAGTTCATTAGCCGCAGTTCCCCAAAGTCCTTATACCGTAGACAAACCCGTAGCTAGGACCGAACCTTATCTGGCCTTTGTGCTGAACACCATCCCCGGCTCTTTGACTCCGGATGAACTCTCACTAATAAGGATTCAGTATGGAGTTCCTCCGAAGTACGAGCTGGAGCTTCCCGGGCCAACTGACCGGGCCAGCGCCCCTCCTCCCGACCACTTCTGTCTGTACCAGGAGGCCTTCCGTGCCGGACTTCGACTTCCACTGCCATCCTTTGTCGTCGCTCTCTTTCGTTTTCTGAATATTTCTCTAGTTTTCGTCGTGCCGAACTCCTTTAGATTTTTGATAGGGTTTCTTTTGTTGTGATCCAGGTGGTGTGCCCAAGGTCTAGGAGACCAAGGCTAAGACCAAGGTCCATCATTCATGAGGGCTTCATGGAGGCTCTAGGGCTAATTGGGCCCTAGGTTGAAAGGCTGTGGGCCTTTCGGGTTCTTGAGGTCTAGGTTATGTGGGCCTCAAGGGACCAACTCTTTATGGGCCAGATCTGGGCCTAAGATAGGTGAGATTAGGTCGAGTCATGGGTGTACATGGGCTTGGGTTAACCTAATCTCCCATAGAGTTGGTCAAGGGAGTTTTGGATTTGGGTCACTTGACTTTGTGTTTATATATACATGTACTTGTATAGGTTTGATCAAGCCAAGAGAATACAAGAAACCATTTCTCCCAAGTCTCTCTCTCTCTTCTCCCTCTCTCTCCAGCTCTTCTCCATGCCCCAGGAGCAAGAAACCCTAGCAAGAAACCCTAGGGTTTCTTGCCGCCAGTCCATAAAAGGAAAGAAAAGCAAAGGAGGCACTAGCCCCTCCTCTCTTGCAGCTGCCAATCAGATCCCTCTCTCCCTCTCTTGCAGCCATCCAAGCACCAGGTCCAGGATCTGAAATCTCTTGCAAAAAAGTTGATACAAGTTTCTCTTAGATCTGGAGTTGATCTGAGGTCGTTTGAGGCACGGGTGAGATCTCCATCAAAAGATCTACAGGAAAGGCTGCAGCAGGATAGATCTGCGAGGTCTGTCTCCATCTACCTTCTTTCCTATCTAAAATATCCTAATTTAAGATCTACAAATTGAAAAATATCGATCCAGGCCTGATCTAGTTGGGTACCAGATCTTGAATTTTTTAGAGGTAATTTCAGAGGTGTTCTTCATCTGGAACGAAAGGCTGACGAAGAAGACAGCAACCAGGTTGATTTCGTCAAGGGCCTTTGATCATGTCCAGAAGTCTTTAGATCTGTTCGTTGCTGGTTCTACTACACCCAAGGTCTATGGGAGGAGCCAGGATCATGCTCCAATAGTTGGTATCAGAGCCACAGTGGTGAAGAAGCGGTTCCAAGCACGAGAAGTTGAAGATCCCAAGTGCTGAAAATTTTCAGCAAGGTACCATCAAGGTATATTCTACACTTCTTGATTTTATATTGCTTGTTTGGCTTGGATCTAGTCATGGGCAGTAATATGAAGATTAAGTTCAAAAAGTTTGATGGCAAGAAAAATTTTTTCATATGAAAAATTCGGGTGGAGGATCTTCTGGTGCAAGCAGATCTGGATCAGGCTTTGGATGAGAAGCCTGAGGGAATGACAGATAGACAGTGGGCATTGTTGGAGAAGAAAGCATGCTCGGTGATCAGAGGATGTTTGACAGATACGGCGTTGTATTCGGTGCTGGAAGAAAAGACCCCGAAGGGCCTTTGGTCGAAGTTGCACACCATGTATATGGGAAAGAATATGTGTAACAAGCTAATGCTGAAGAAGAGGTTGTACAGTCTTCGGATGCAGGAGGGATCTGATGTGATTGGCCACATTCAGAGGTTCGACCAGTTGTGTATGGAGTTGATGAATATCGGGGTGAAGCTGGATGAGGAGGACAAGTCTCTGTTGCTTTTGTGTTCACTACCAGGATCATATGATTCTTTGGTGACTACACTGCTCTACGGCAAGGAGACTCTGGAATATGAGGACATGGTCTCGGTGCTGAGGTCTAATGAGCAGAGGGAAAAGTTGACCAGAGATCGAGCTCCCCAGGAGGGTTTGGCAGTAGGGGAGAGGACAGGTAGAGGCAGAGGTAGAAGTAAGTCCAGGGGGCGGTCCAAGTCCAGGAAGGGAAAGAAAGAGATGAAATGCTTCAAGTGCAACGAGTTCGGGCACTTCAAGCGAGAATGTCCACTATGGAAGAGCAAGAAGGGAGAAAGAAGTGGCTCAGAATCAGTGAATGCAGTTGCTGGGCAGCAGGTGGAGGATGATCTACTTGTGGTATCAGATGGTCACAGGCATTACACAGAGGAGTGGACACTAGACTCTGCGTGCTCACATCACTACACACCACACAGGTCTTGGTTTGCGACATACACCAAGACAGATGAGGGATCAGTGACTCTAGACGACAATCATCCTTGCAAGGTGGCTGGGATAGGGACAGTCAGGGTGAGGATGTTTGATGGGATTGTGAGGACATTGACAAATGTAAAGCACATCCCAGAGCTGGAAAAGAATCTGGTGTCACTAGGCTATTTGGAGCGCAGTGGATACAGCTTCAGCAGTAGGGCTAGAAGTGGAGTACTGATCATCTCCAATGGAGCTATGGTAGTGATGAGAGGCAGGAGGTTGGACAATAACCTCTATCGCATGGAGGGATCTGTAGTGATCGGAGAGTCTGATGCAGCAGCTGCAGCACAAGACCAGCAGGGGGCTTACAGGATGTGGCATTACCGCCTAGGCCACATGGGTGACAGGGGGCTGAGGGAGTTGAGCTGGAGAGGACTCATCTCTGATCTGGAGGATGGTGCTACAGGAGAGATCTGTGAGCCTTGCCAGATGGGAAAGCAGAGGAGAGTTTAGTTCAACATCAGTACAGCCCGCAGTGCAACCCCTCTGGAGTTAGTACACATGGATGTGTGGGGACCAGCCCCAGTTTTAGCTAGGAATGGGGCCAGATACTTCATGACCCTGATTGATGATTTCTCAAGGAAACTCTGGATTTACTTCATGAGAGAGAAGTCAGAGGTCTTCACCAAGTTCAAGATCTGGAGAGCTGAGGTGGAGAAGGAGTAGGGGAGGAGCGTGAAGTGTCTGAGGTCAGACAATGGCGGGGAGTACACCTGCAGAGAGTTCCAAGACTACTGTGAGGAGTGTGGGATCAGGAGATACTTCTCAGTTAAGGGGACACCACAACAGAATGGGATGGTCGAGAGGATGAATAGAACACTTCTGGAAAAGGCATGATGCATGAGGCTGCAGGCAGGGCTTCCAAAGGAGTTCTGGGTTGACACAGTTGACGCAGCGGGTTATTTAGTCAATCGGTCACCTCACATCAGGTTGGATGGCAGGCTTCCAGAGGATGTGTGATCTGGGAGGACAGTTGGGCTGGGCCATCTAGGGGTATTTGGGTGCATGACCTATGTGCACATTGGAGCTGGTGAGCGAAGCAAGCTAAACGTCAGATCACGTAAGACGGTGTTTCTAGGCTATCCGCGAGGAGTCAAGGGATATAGGCTGTGGGATCCCTTGGAAAAAAAGGTCATCATTAGTCGGGATGTAATTTTTGATGAGGAGTCAGTCCTACGGAGGCGAGCAGGCATGGAGGAGTAGCAGGAGCAGGAGGAGGTCCAGTAGGGCGTTGCTGGACAGCTTACCTCTTTTATTTTGCCTCTTGCAGGTACTACTGGAGGACATGACATTCAGATGGAGCACCTACCTAAGGTGTCTCCACAGGTGGAGAGGACTCAGACGGATGATCGAGGTGGAGAGGTCCAGCAGGAGCGACCTAGATCAAGGACTGATATCGGTGTTGCCCTACACAAGCCCAAGAGGACCATCAGGCAACTGGACCGATATGGCTTCGAGGAGATGCTGTCATATGCCCTGGTGACAGCGAATGGAGACCCATATACATATTAGGAGGCTATTGAGAGTCAGGACAGAGAGCGGTGGGTCCAGGCGATGTTCGAGGAGATGTAGTCTCTCCACCAGAACCAGACGTGGCGATTGGTGTAGTTGCCATAGGGAAAGAGGCCCATTGGTTGCAAATGGGTCTACAGTCGCGAGGAAGGGCCTTCAGAGCAGGGAGGTATCAGATTCAAGGCGAGGTTAGTGGCCAAGGGATACTCCTAGAAGGAAGGCATCGACTTCAGTGAGGTCTTCTCTCCCGTCATCAGACATACTTCCATCAAAGTATTATTGAGAATTGTAGCAGCTCAGGATTTAGAGCTGGAGCAGATGGATGTCAAGACGGCATTCCTCCATGGGCATTTGGAGGAGAGGATTTACATGGAGCAGCCATCCGATTTCAGGGATCCAGGATTAGAGGGAAAGATTTGTTTGTTGCAGAAGTCACTGTACGGGCTGAAGCAGTCGTCGAGGCAATGATACAAGCGGTTCGACTCCTATGTGCGCAGCATTGGACTTTCCAGGTGCGAGTTTGATCTCTGTGTTTATGTTCAGTCTCTTGAGGATGGTTCTAGGATGTTCCTACTCTTGTATGTGGATGACATGCTTATAGCATGCAAGAGTAGGAAGGTTGTGCAGGATCTGAAGGCATCCTTATCTCGGGAGTTTGAGATGAAGGATTTGGGCCCTGCAAGGAAGATCCTAGGTATGGAGATTTTCAGAGACCAAGCCAGGAGGGTGCTGCATCTATCTTAGGGAGGCTACATATAGAAGGTCTTAGAGAGGTTCGGGATGAAGGGAGCAAAGCCGACGAAGTTGCCACTTGTCGGTCACTTCAGACTCTCGAAGACCATGGCACCACAGACTGAGGTGGAGGCTCAGGAGATGGAGACAGTTCCTTATGCTTCAGAAGTTGGGAGCTTGATGTATGCGATGGTCTGTTGTAGGCCAAACATCACTCATGCAGTGAGTCAGGTTAGCAGGTTCATGGCGCAGCCTAGCAGGGAGCACTAGAGGGCTCTGAAGTGGATATTCAGATACCTGACGGGATCAGTTGGAGTTGGCATCTACTACGGACAGTGAGGAGGTGCATTGGGATACTCTGACATGTCCAGGGAGGCTCAGGGGCTGATTGGCGGTTATGTAGATGCAGACTTCGGTGGAGATGTGGATATCCGGAGGTCTACGACAGGCTTCATTTTTAGCTTGTATGGAGGTCCTATTTCTTGGAGATCGATTCTGTAGCCTATCACGGCCCTATCCACTACAGAGGTGGAGTACACCAGGCTGACAAAAGCAGTTAAGGAGGCAATTTGGTTGAAGGGTTTGGTGACGGAGATGGGCCTTACTCAGGAGGCCATTAGAGTGCACTATGACAGCCAGAGTGCACTTCTATTAGCACAGAACTCAGTCTATCATGCAAGGACAAAGCACATCGACATTCGATATCATCAGATCAGGAAGCTTTTGGAGGATGGCGAGGTGGAACTGGTAAAGGTAAACACCAAGGAGAATCCAGCTGATGCACTTACGAAGGTACTTCCACGGGACAGCTTTCAGAGATGTGTTGAGCTGATGTGGCTGATGGACAGAGTGGAGCTGGTTGAGGCCTTGGGACACCAAGGTGGAGATTGTTGTGATTCAAGTGGTGTGCCCAAGGCCCAGGGGACCAAGACTAAGGCCAAGGTCCATCATTCATGAGGGCTTCATGGAGGCTCTAGGGCTAGTTGGGCCCTAGGTTGAAAGGCTGTGGGCCTTTCGGGTTCTTGAGGTCTAGGTTATGTGGGCCTCAAGGGACCAACTCTTTATGGGCCAGGTCTGGGCCCAGGATAGGTGAGATTAGGTCGAGTCATGGGTGTACATGGGCTTGGGTTAACCTAATCTCCCATAGAGTTGGTCAAGGGAGTTTTGGGTTTGGGTCACTTGACCCTGTGTTTATATATACATGTACTTGTATAGGTTTGATCAAGCCAAAAAAATACAAGAAACCATTTTTTCCAAGTCTCTCTCTCTCTTCTCCCTCTCTCTCCAGCTCTTCTCCATGCCTCAGGAGCAAGAAACCCTAGGGTTTCTTGCCGCCAGTCCATAAAAGGAAAGAAAAGCAAAGGAGGCGCTAGCCCCTCCTCTCTTGCAGCCGCCAACCAGATCCCTCTCTCCCTCTCTTGCAGCCACCCAAGCACCAGGTCCAGGACCTGAAATCTCTTGTGAAGAGGTTGATACAAGTTTTTCTCAGATCTGGAGTTGATCTGAGGTCGTTTGAGGCATGGGTGAGATCTCCATCAACAGATCTACAGGAAAGGCTGTAGCAGGATAGATCTGCGAGGTCTGTCTCCATCTACCTTCTTTCCTATTTAGAATACCCTGATTTGAGATCTATGAATTGAAAGATCTCGATCCAGGCCTGATCTGGTTGGGTACCAGATCTTGAATTTTTTAGAGGTGATTTCAGAGGCATTCTTTATCTGGAACGAAAGGCTGACGAAGAAGACAGTAACCAGGCTGATTTCGTCAAGGGCCTTTGATCGTGTCCAGAAGTCTCCAAATCTATTCGTTGCTGGTTCCACTGTACCCAAGGTCCGTGGGAGGAGCCAGGATCATGCTCCAATATCTTCCTCTTTGTAGCTTAGCTGAAGTTCGGCCGACTCTTTCTTTGTTTAGAAATTTCTATACCTTTAAGCGTCATCCCTCAGCAAAGGACTGGTGGTACTTCCCCCCTCAGTTTGATAGAAAGGGGTTGCTGAAAGGTGCCCCCTCTTTTATCCACAACTGGAAGGAGAGGTTCTTCTATGTTCGATGCCTGATCTTGGAGCTAGGATTACCTCCTTGGGGCTCTCTGAGGGATTCCGTCCGTCAGGCTTCTAGCCTGGAAAGGGATGACCTTGAAGCCTCTAAAAAGCTCGAGGCCTATCGAGCCCCCTCCTCCCCGAACTTCTGAAGGAATAATTTTTGTTCAACGTCGGCCTGAGTCCCCTTAACCCTACTAGTACCATTTTTTTTTTTTTGCTTCTCCTTTCTCTTATTCCATCTCTAAGCCGTGTTGATTTTCTTTTATCGCAGACATGGACGCAAGCATAGCTCGGAGGTTAGCCCAAGGTCTCAAGACCCACAAGAGAAAAGATGCCTCGACTTTGGGGTCGGCGAAGAAAGCCAGGATAGAAGGGACAAGCTCGACCGCACCTGCTCCGGTGGCCGTCACCGTCGAAGTCCCTTCCGACGTCGAACTCGAAGTCTCCCGAGCCCTTTCAAGGACCCCCCCGACCGAGGATTCCGCTCCAGAGGCTCGTCCCGAGGGGGCACCCGGGGCCGAAGGGAGGAGGAGAAAGAAGACCCTGGGCCGGAGGAGCCGTAGTCGCAAGGTTGCCGTCGAGGGGGCCGGTGGCTTCGAGGAAGACCTGGGGGAAAATCCCTTCAACAACAGGGATTTGATAAAGAGGCTGGTCGAAGGGTGCATTCTGCCCGAAGTCATCGAGAGGATCGTCCTTGCTGATCCCGAGTTGCGGGTCTGGGACTCTCTGGGATCTTTTCTCGAAGTAGGTTAACTCACCTTTTTTCTCCTTCTTGCTTCTTTACTTAATTTATTCTTTAGCCTTTATATTGACTCCCCGACCTTTCTTGTAGATTAGGCACCAGCTTGTCGCCAACATCGAGGCGACAAAGATTGCCAAGAGGGAGGCAGCTCGGGCAGAGGAAGGTCACTTGGCTGGGGCCGCCCACCTCGAGGAGAAGATCGTCGAGGTCCTAAGTCTCCAGGAGGTGCTGAAAAAGGAGGGATGAACCTCGTCTGATCTGAGGACCGCCTTGGAGAAGGAGAGAAAGAAGGCTGAGGCCGAAATCTCCGAACTGAAGGTGCAGGCTTCTGAGTTGAAGGTGCAGGTTTTTGAGCTGAAAGCATGGATTTCGTCCCTGATCTCGGAGGTTGGGGCCCGAGCAGTGGAGGAGTTTAAGGCCTCCTCCGAGATGGAGGATCTAAAGGTCTAGTTCAGCCAGGATGCCTTCATCAAGGGTTTTAAACTCTGCCAAGAGAAGGTGGCTGGGAGGTTTCTCAAATTAGATCTCAGCTTCCTGAACGAGGCATCCGATGATGAAGCCGGACCATTCGAAGCCGCTGCCGGTCCTCCTCCAGCCGGGACCTTGTCGATCACCGCGACCGCCGCTGACGATCTTCTGGGGATGCCGAGCCCCTCTACTTCTACCCCAGAGGTCCAGAACCTCTAGCTTTGTATTTTTTCTTTGTGGTGATTTTTTTTGTTCTCTTGTACTTGAAAATTATTTAATCAATGAAATCGGATCCTTCTTTACAGAAGGTCCCCCCCTTTTTTTTTCTGTATTCTTTTTCTTATCTTTTGTCTTCTTGTACTAATCTGAGTCGTGGTGCTTTTGTCTCCCAATGATAATGTCCTACCGAAGCTCTCCCCCTGCCATAGGGGATTCCTCTGAAGTCGATGATCCGAGACCTCAGAAGGAAAGTTCGTCAGTTGACGAAAAAATCTAAGAAGCTGGAAGATGAACTTCACCGGTTGAGGAGGAGCCATTCGAAAGTCATGTGGAGGCTGTTCGCCTTCAGGACCTCCACAGAAAGGGTCTCATGGAATTCACCCGGAAGAAGGCCGACTTCGTGATGGAGCTCGAGGAACTCTGAAAACATGCCAGCGATCGATCTTGGGCTTAGGCTTCTAAGATCAGCTCCCTTGAAGTCGAGCTGGCGGCTGCACGAGAGAAGATCGACCAGTTGGAAGGGAGCTCGTCCTGGCTCACAGTCCAAGTTGACCGTGATCGAGACTAGTCGAAGAAGTTCTCTGACCTTCAAAAGCAGCTGTAGGATGCTGAGGCGAACTACAATGCCTACCGAGTCGGCTGGAGCGGGCAAGTAGAGGACTACCGAAGGAAGCTCTAGACGGTGACTGACGAAGTTGCCCGCCTTCGGAGGCAGTTATTTGAGAGAGTCCAGCTCACCTCTGCACAAGGCTCCAACGAGCTCCGCTCCTTGAGGGGGACCATGGCAGAATTGTCTATGGCCCTTGGGCGGGAGGAGGTCGAACTGCAGCGGCTGAAGATTCAGCTGGTCCACGAGCAGCAGGCGATCAAAGATGCCAAGATGGAGTCCGAGGTCCTGAGGAAGAGGCTTCGAGAGTCGGAAGGTGAGAGCCGGTGGTTCCAGCAGATGTACCGAGATATGCTGTTGAGAAAAATAAAACTAGAGGAAGAAGTTAAAAACTCAAGGCAATCCCTAATAAGGACTGAAATCGAGAGCTCGAAGTCGGAAGAAGCTGGGCTTCCTTAGAGCTCCTTTCTTCTTTTTTTTTTTTTTTTTTTTTTTGTTTCATCTCTCTTTTTGGCCTTCAAGGTTTTGTAATATATACTTCACTAATGAAATGAAAAGAAAATTTTTCATTACCTTGTCCATTTTGGTATTGAGTTGTCATTTACCGAACTTCTTTTGTCTTTCGTCCTGTTTGACGTCAACGTTGTTTGAAGATTCCTGGTTGTTGCTGTGCTGATTCGCCCTTAGGGACTGGAGATTCTCGACAAGAGTTTTCTTCCTCATTGAGATGAGGTCCCTTGAGTCTCAGTCTTCAAAGGCTTCGTAACGCACGCTTTACTAATGAAATAAAATGGAATTCTTCTCATTACCTCATCTATTCTTGCTTTGAGTCGTTGTTTACCGAGCTTCTTTTGTCTTTCATCTTATTCGACGTCGATGTTATTTGAAGATTCTTGGTCATCACTGTATTGATTCGCCCTTAGGGACTGGAGATTTTTGACACGGGTTTTCTTCCTCATTGAGACGAGGTCCCTTGTGCCTTTGATGTAGTTCATTTTTCACTTATCGCTGGCGTAGTTCATCACTTTCTCTTTTCATCTCTCCTTTTCTTCTGTGTTCGAGTGAGGGTCTTCCCTCTGCTCTTGACGGGGTCGTGAGTGTGTAGAGGGGCCATTGAGGAGGCTTTCCTCCTTGTCCGATCTTGATCGATTGAGCCTTTATTGGCGTCAGGATGGGGTTCTCCTCTTATTTCTGACAGTCAGTTTCAGCTCATGTTCGGATGAGGTTCTCCTTCTATTCCTAACAGGGCTGTGGGGGCACGCAAGGGCCATTGCGAGGGCCTCTCCCCCCATCCGATCTTTAAGTAATCGAGCCTTTGACTTTGCTCATGTTAGGATGAGGTTCTCCTCCTGTTCCTAACAAGACTGTGGGGGCACATAAGGGCCGTTGCAAGGGCCTCTCCCTCCATCCGATCTTTAAGTAACCGGGCCTTTGACTTTGCTTATGTTAGGATGAGATCTCCTCCTGTTCCTAACAAGGCTGTGGGGACACATAAAAGCCGTTGCAAGGGCCTCTCCCCCCATCCGATCTTTAAAAAACTGGACCTTCATCTTTGCTCATGTTAGGATGAGGTTCTCCTCCTGTTTCTAACAAGACTGTGGAGGCACATAAGGGCCGTTGCAAGGGTCTCTCCCTCCATCCGATCTTTAAGAAATCGAGCCTTCGTCTTTGCTCATGTTAGGATGAGGTTCTCCTCCTGTTCCTAACAAGGCTGTGGGGGCACATAAGGACTGTTGCAAGGGCCTCTCTCCCCATTCGGTCTTTAAGAAATTGGGCCTTCGTCTTTGCTCATGTTAGGACGAGATTCTTCTCCTGTTCCTAACAAGGCTGTGGGGGCACATAAGGGCCGTTGCAAGAGCCTCTGCCCCCATCCGGTCTTTAAGAAATCGAGCCTTCATCTTTGCTCATGTTAGGATGAGGTTCTCCTCCTGTTCCTAACAAGGCTGTGGGGGCACATAAGGGCCGTTGCAAGGGCCTCTGCCTCCATCCGATCTTTAAGAAACTGAGCCTTCGTCTTTGCTCATGTTAGGATGAGGTTCTCCTCCTGTTCCTAACAAGGCTGTGGGGGCACATAAGGGCCGTTGCAAGGGCCTCTCCCCCCATCCGATCTTTAAGAAATCAGACCTTCAACTTTGCTCATGTTAGGATGAGGTGATCTTTTTGTTCCTAACATGCTTAATTTTATTTGTATGGGGGAGTTACTTCCTGTCGTTATAAGCTTATGCCAAAAGAAAAAATATACAAATATGAAAGAAATTTTTATTTAGGGTAAAGTTGTTGGTAATACATTCATAGATTTTTCGAATCCTATAGCTGCGGAAGGTCTGCTCCCCATCGGGTCCTCCTGAGATGGAGTTGATAATCCCAATCGAAGGCCGATCTTCAAGCTGCTCCTCCCTCCTTGGTGGCTCCGGCTGCGGCAGGGCCCTAGGCTGGTCTTCCTTACCTTCAGGTCGGCATCGAATGAATCTGTCGAGCCGACCTCGCTTGATGAGCTCCTCGATTTTGTCTCAGAGTTGAATGCATTCTTTCGTGTCGTGACCGTGGTCACAGTGATAGAGGCAGAATTTGTTTGGGTTGCACTTCCCGGGGTGCGAGCGTATCCTTTCCGACCTTGGCAGCTGCTCCCTAACCTCCATCAGCACTTGAGTTTTCGATGCATTGAGAGGGGCGTAACTGTGGAATCTTTCGGGGGGAGAGCTCCATCGAACTCTGTGGTCTGGGCTTCTCTGCTTAGGAGCTCAGGGAGGAATCCAAACATGCCTGTATCCGGGAGGAGTTTGAGAATGCGATCGAGCTTCACTCAATCCTTTTTCAACTGTGGGTTTGCTTGAGTCTCCCACCTACCGCTCCTTCGCGGTCTCCTCATCCTTCATCTTGAAGGCTTCTTCTGCTCGGGCATATCCTTCGGCTCGAGCCAGCAAATCAGCAAAAATCCCTAGGATACTTCTTTTTCAGGAAAAATAAAAGATCATTCTTCTGAAGATCACCCTTCAGGGTGGCCATCGCGATCGATTGGTCCAAATTCCAGACCTCCAACGCGGCGATGTTGAAATGGTTGACGTAAGCTTGGATGGATTCCCCCTCCCTTTGCTTGATGTTGATGAGGGACTCCGAACCTCTCCGGGGGTGCCGACTGCTAACAAAATGAGCCGCAAACTGGTTGCCCATCTGGTCAAAGGAGAAGATGGTATCCGACTTCAATGTCGAGTACCAGTTCCTTGCTGCTCTCTTCAGAGTGGATGAAAAAGCTCAGCACAGGATGGCATCTGGCACACCATGGAGCAGCATCATTGTCTGGAAGGCCTTCAGGTGGTCAACCAGATCCGAAGTCCCGTCATAGCTTTCGAATTGGGAGAGCTTGAAGTTTGGCAGGATCGGTTCCTGCATGATCATTTGAGAGAAGGGAGGGTCAGTACATATGTCCTCACCATAAGCAAGGGGAGCATGGCGGAGTTCTTCGATCCACCGATTCATCTCCTAGAGCCTTCGATCCAGGAGGTCCTCTCGACTGCGAGTCTCGAGGGTATTCTGGTAGAGTGGAGGTATGGATCCTCCGGGAGTAGAATCATGATCAGACTGAGGGCTCTCCACCCTCGGATTTCCCTTTTCGGGGAGGACAGGATGATTGGCCCAAGTGGTCCGCCCTACTGTCGGATCTTGGAACTCTGGCGATGCCCTTTTCAACCGCACTGACGCCTGCGGCTGTTACTGCTGCTGCTGCATGGCCTGCACTGCTTCAGTGAGGCCTCTGACCTGCTGAACCAGTAGGTCGAACTGCTCCATACCGACCGTCGCTGTCGGAGGAGGAGGAGGAACTTGAGAAACTGGAGGTGAGGCCGGAGCCTGAGATCTGGCTGCGGAGGTCGTGGATCACCTGGTGGATGCCTTTCGAGGAGGCATCAGGTGGAGATCTAGTAGGGGAAGGAGAGAAGGACATCGGAGAAGATGACTGGAGGCAGTCCCGTTGAGCACTCCTTCAAGAACAAGGGTACTGCGAGGATACGTGCCCTCCTTCTAGTGCCAATTCTGTTGGTGCAGAATTCTGTCGAAGTCGGAGTTGCTGGAGTCGAGATGACCACGGCCGCCGCTGGGACCTACAAGAGAAGTCTAAACCGAAGTTGGGGGTGCTCCGGCAAGACCCTCCGACGCTCAAGTCAGTACTCTGCTTCAACAGAAATGGAGTGCTCGAGTGAAAATTTTAGCAGAGTTTTGAGATAGAGTTTTGAGCTTAGAGAAGAACGTATCTGAGGGTCCTTATTTATAGATGGAGAGTGTAACTGATTGACAGCAACATCTGTAACCGTCTGGTAGTGGGCCGTTCAGAGTCACACAGAGTTTGTTACGGAGAGTAGTGGTGTCGGGGGCTGTTCAGGGCCACGTGGAGTTTGTTACGGAGAGTGGTGTCCGTTATCGTGACTTGCCAGAGAGTGGAGTAGGGTAGCAGCCCTCATCGTGGCTTGCCAGAGAGTGGTGGAGCCACGTGAAATCCATTGCAGAGAGTGGAGCAGGGTAGTGGCCCTCATCGTGGCTTGCCAGAGAGTGGTGGAGCCACATGAAATTCGTTGCAGGGAGTGGTGTAGGATAGCGGCCCTCATCGTGGCTTGCTAGAGAGTTCGGATCTATCAACTGAAGCTTGGCTGGGATGTCTGATGGAGTGGAATGGCTCTCTGTCTCGTCGATCTAGGAGAAGTTTGGATATTTTCGAGGTCGCTGACGAGTCTACTGTTGTCGGAGGCCTTGGGCGCTGAGGCTACAGGTGAGAACCATCTACTGTAGAGACTCAGATGAAGACTTTCTATTGGCAAAGTTCGATAGGAGTCTAATTGCTAGGAAAGTCCGTCTGGGATTTGCCTGATGTGGAAGCTCATCTGAAGATTATCCGTCGGAGGAGTCTAGTTTCATGAGGAATCTGGTGGAAGGTCGGTCGGTGGTGGACTTTGGATGGCGTTGGAGAGGCTCGTCTGCTGGAGGAGTCTGAGGGATCCAGAGGCGATGGGTCATTGTAGAAATCCAGCTACTAGAGCCCGTCCATTGCAAAAGCTTGTCCGAAATCCATCCGCTATGGAAGTTCGGACGGAGTCTGATTCTTGCAGAAGCTCATCCGAAATTCATCCACTGTGGAAGTTTGGACGGAGTTCGGTTCTTACGGGAGGCCGAAAGGAGGCCGCTTATTATAGGAGCTCGATCGAAGATCGGTTGTCATAGGAGCTCGGAGTAACGACCTGGCCGGTGGATCCTGCCCCATGGTAGAAGCTCGTTTGGGATCCGACTACGAAGAAGCTCGGCTGAAGTCTACCTGTAATAGAAGTTCGGAAGAAATTTGTTTACAGTAGAGGCTCGAATAAAATTTGCTTATAGTAGATATCTGGGGTAGACAGCCCGCTATAGGAATTCAGAGTAGACCGCTCGTCGTAGAAGTTCGGCTCTCGCGGGAGCTCGGTTGAGATCCGGAAGGTGGTCGACCGTCGTAGAAACTTGGATGGAGTCTGGTTACTGTAGAAATCTTGTTGTCAGAGAAGCTCGGATGCTGACGAAGTCCGGAAGAAGTTCGGAGTAGGGTCATCCGCTGCCGGAAGAAGTTCGGAAGGGATTCAGAGAATAGTTGATTACTGTAGAAGGTCGGCTGGCAGTGAGGCCCAGAGAGCTTTTGGGGCAGCCCGATAGATGAATGCAGAAGTTCATTATCGAAAAAGTCTGAACGATCGAGGGGGTTCAGAGAGACGCCACACACAAGGTCAGAAGCCAGAAGAGCCCTGGAAGGGTCGGTCTTTTACAAACTTCGGTTGGGGGGTATTTTATACCCAACAACACCCAAGAGAGAAGAGAAAAGGGGAGGAAGAGAGGGCGTGGAGACCTTCTATAGGCATGGGGGCTGCTGGTTTGGATGCTCTAGGAACCTTAGGGGAGGTCCCTTTAAATACCCATAAGGATTGAATCCTATTCAATCTCATAATACAAGTCTTACTTGCATTGGGTTCCTATTAACTTAAGTTATCCAACTTACTTTAGGAGATCCTTTAGGCACCAACAATTGGAGTCCTTGCATCCATAATTAGACACCCCAAAACATACTCAAGAGATGCCCCATAGGAGAACTAAAATTTCTCTAATCAATGGACATACTCAACTTGATCAAATCCGGGTGGCACCCAAGAATAACTATCAAGAAAATTAATTAGGGTCTTGCATACTTAATTTATATGATCCATAACCTTAGACACCCAACAATTGAAGTTTCATGAATCTTATTCATGTAGGTTATTAGTAGGTAATTAAGTTAGAATTATCTTATCAAATAAGTAATCCTAACGAAAAGAGAAATTGGGTCCAACCATGTGCTAGTAAGATTACCATGAACCCAATGGATTTCTCTAAATCTAATTGATACTTTATAAGCTCAATTGCATATTCCAGATCTAATCCCTTTGTTGTATGACCCCATAGGTTCAATTCTATCTGGTAGTGAGACATACAATGATCTCTATCATTGTATCATTGAAACTCTTTTCAATGGGTCGGAACAATTCTACTCTAACTCAGTAAAGATTGTCGATCCAGAATAATCCTAGTGAGCTCTCACAATCCATCAGTGACATCTAGCAGTGTATAGTAGCAACCCAGTAGAATTGAAATGAATCTCTAGGTGTAGTTAACGTATGATTCAGTTCCTCCATCGTGAGTCCCGACTTGATGGCAGGTCATAGATAAATCATCAAATCTCATCATCAGTCATATGATAGATTCGATTAGCTCAAATCCAGTTGTGACTTCTATGAAAGCTCATTTCCATCAATCACACTACTGTGGCCACAGACTCTTGAACTTAACCTCTCAAATTCTATTAAACTACTCTTTTGTATCAAGGTCGATAGATCCTATCTTGATGCGCACTCCATTCCTACAGTGGATCAACTATCACCAACATCCACTACAAGGGCTCATTAAGATCGATGTTTATGTGTTAGTCAAACTCCAGCAGCTTCACTGCAAGCAGTAGTACCATCTCAAGTCAAAGGATCAGTCACACAACTACAACATTGAGACAATCACTGACGATCGAATAGAAATCCAAATGATCTCTCGTATGGTCACGCTCAGTACTAGTTGTTCTCTAACAACTATCTGCACTCGTCGCTCAGTATCTCTACACTGTAGACTATAGACCCGTCTATCCAAAGAAAGTGATTTGTGTGTCAGTCTATCCGGATCTATTACTATCCTCATGATGATCCTATGATCAGGAGCATTTAGGAATTAAATACATATATCTAATTCTCAACATCTTGAGAATATATATCGAAACTAATTCTATGGATGATTCAAGGACACATCGCACTTGAATGAAAAGGAACTTGCCTTTTTATTGATCATATCAATATATTAAGTATAAAATTATGTCCTAGATTTATTACAATGTGTCAGCCATATTAGCTTCTAGGACATACATCTAACAATCTCCTACTTAGACTAAAGTCAATTGGTCACAAATCTAAGTCTCATCTTCTCAAGGTAGACTTTCATTTTTGGTTGGCTTAACTACTTAGTTAGCGGGTCTGCCACGTTATCCGCGGAGCCTACTCTTCACACCTCGATATGTTTCTTTTCGAGGTAGTCGCATATGATATGAAATCACCGCTCGATGTGCTTAGATTTTTGATAAGACCTCGATTCCTTAGCATGTACTATGGTGGCTCTATTATTGTCGTAGTACAGCGGTATGGCATCTGATGTCATAACTCCAAGTTTCGTGATGAACTTCTTGAACCAAAAGCCATTCTTTGTAGCATCTGAAGCAGCGACATACGCAGCCTCCGTGGTCGAATCTGCTATGATGGGTTGCTTGAAACTTTTCCAGCTAACTGTGCCACCATTGCAAACAAACACATACCCTAATGTAGACTTTCTATCATCAGGATCAGATATGAAGTCTGAATCAGTATACTCCTCGACTCGCAACTCAGAATCACCTCCAAAGATCAAAAATAAATGCTTAGTCCTTCTTAAGTACTTAAGGATGTTCTTCACAGCTATCCAATGCTCCTTGTCTTGATTTGACTGATACCTGCTCGTGACACTCACGGTGAGGACAATATCAGGTTGAGTATATAGCATGGTGTACATGAGGCTCCCTATGATCGAGACATAAGAAATTCTACTCATGCACTGTACTTCTTCAGATGTGGTCGGACACATCATCTTGGAGAGACTAATACCATGCCTAAGAGGTAAGAGACCTCTCTGGAAGTTTTCTATGCTGAATCTCTTCAGCACTTTCTCTATGTACAGCTTTTATGACAGATCAAGCATCCGTTTAGGTCTATCCCTATAGACTTTTATTCCAAGAATATAGGATGTTTCTCCTAGATTTTTTATGGAGAATTTCTTGGACAACCATCTTTTGACCGAGGTTAGCATAGGAATATCATTTTCAATGAGAAGAATATCATCTACGTATAATACGAGGAAGGTGATCACACTTCTACTGATCCTCTTGTATACATAAAGTTTTTCTTCATTTTTGATGAAATCAAATGATTTGATTACCTCATCAAAATGATGGTTCCAATTTCGAGAAGCTTGCTTTAATCCGTATATGGACCTTTGCAGCTTGCAGACTCTGTGATCACCATCACTGGATGTGAAACCTATAAGCTGCTCCATATAGATATCTTCCTCAAGATATCCATTTAGAAAAGCAGTTTTCACATCCTTCTATCAGATTTCATAATCATAGTGAGCTGCAACAGCAAGCAAACAGCGGATGGATTTCAGCATGACTACAGACAAGAAGGTTTCTTGATAGTCAATGCCCTCGTGTTGACTATAACCTTTAGCCACAAGCCTAATTTTATAGGTCTCTACTTTACCATCGGCACCTATCTTCCTTTTGTAGATCCATTTACATCCAATAGGTAGAATACCCTCTGATGGATCCACTAAGATCCAGACTTGGTTCGAGTGCATTGAGTCAATTTTTGACTTCATCGCATCCAACCATCTCTCAGAATTGATGTCAGTCATCACCTCGTTAAAGATACTAGGATTATCAGTATAACCCCTATCTCTCATAAGAAATATTTTTTTTACTTTCTCCGTAAGCATATCCATGTACCTTCCAGAAGGTCAGGAGACCCTGCTAGGTCTACGAAGTGGTAGAGGAACATTAACTACTGGCTCATGGGCTATGGATTTCTGAGAATTTATAGCTCTTGACTCTTCAAAGACTTTCTCTTCGAGCTCCACTAACATTCCACTGTCGTCATCCTGGATAAATTATTTTTTTAAGAATATGGTATTTTGACTCACAATCACATTGTGGTCTTGTAGAAAGTAGTAGTATCCCATGGATTCTTTTGGATACCCTATAAAGTGAGCTATAATAGATTTATCTTCCAACTTATCCACTATCTGTCTCTTGACATAGGCCAGACATCTCCAAATCTTGAAATAATCTAGACTCGACTTCTTACCAAACCATATCTCATAGGTGTGGTAGGAACATACTATTATGAAATCCTATTCAATAAGTGAATGATAGTTAACAAGGTATGTCCCCAAAGAAATAAGGGTAGATCAGTGAAGCTCATCATGGACCTGACCATATCCAATAAGATCTTATTCCTCCTTTTGGATATTCTGTTGAGCTGAGGTATTCCAGAAGGCATTTATTGAGAGACTCTGCCATTGTCCTTAAGATATCCTAAAAATTTTTGACTAAGGTATTTACCTCCTCGATCAGATTGAAGAACCTTAACGGGTTTATCTGTTTGCTTTTCTACTTCATGCTTGAATTCTTTGAACTTTTCAAAGACCTCAGACTTGTGTTTCATGAGATATACATATCCATACCTAGATAGATCATCGATAAAGATAATGAAGTAAGTATAACCACTCCTGACCTGTACATCAAATGATCCACACACATCGGTGTGTACCAGGGTGAGTAACTCAATGACCCTCTCCCTATATCCTACAAAGGGTTACTTGATCATTTTTTTTCGAAAGCAAGATTCGCAAGCTAGATATGACTCTAGGTTAAGAGAGCCAAGGATTCCATCATTTTTCAGTCTATTTATTCTTTTCTCTCCAATATGGCCTAGTCTATGGTGCCACAAGTACTTCTGGTTAATCTCATCTCTGAGTCTCTTTTGACCTATAGCACACACTATTTGCTCATTTAGGTTCACATTCGCATCAACATGCAAGTGATAATGACTGTTAATTAAAAGACCTCGTGCAACCAATTTATTTCATAAATAAATAAAATAAAAATCTTTATTGAAATAAATTTTAAAACCTTCCTATGCTAGCATAGACATGAAAATTAAATTCTGACTAGCTATAGGAACATAATAATAGTCTTTCAAATCTAATCTAACACTGAACAGTAATTGAAGAGGATAAGTGCCAATGGCCTCTACAGCAACCTTTGCTCTATTGCCAACCCGAAAGATCATGTCACCTTTCGTCAACCTTTTACTTTCTATCAAACCCTGTATTGAGGTACATATATGAGCACTCGAGTCAGAGTCTAATATCCAACTAGAAGTAGAAGAAACTATAAGGTTAGATTCAATTACGAGCATACCTTCGAAAGGTTTATCACTCTTTTTGCTCTTTAGGCTCTTTAGGTATTTTGGATAGTTCCTCCTCCAGTGCCTTCAACATGATAGTGGAAACACTTTTCTTTTGCTTCAGCCACCTTTAGACCATCCTTCTTTGGCTTGCTCTCTTTCTTTTGCTTCTTCATGGATTTAACCTTTTTCTTTTCAGTAGACTTTCTCTTGAAAGAAGAAGTCCACTCCATAGTGAGAACAGTATCCCTTGTACTTTTCAAGGGACCCTCCGTAATGACCAACATATTGACAAGTTTGGGAATAATGCAGTCAAGTTTGTTTATATGAAAATTCACAATGAATTGACTATATGAACTAGTAAGGGTTTGAAGGATCAGATCTATCTGTAATTCCTTTTGCATGTCTAGTCCGAGCATCCCAAGCTCCTCAATATCCTTGATCACTATCATACAGTACTCACAGGTAGACTGCCCCTCGTGCATCTTCAGATTGAAGAGTCTCTTGGATACTTCGAAGTACGTAGTATGGCTCTGCTCACCATACAACTCTTGTAGGTGAGTGATCATGGCCCGACAGTGGTTATATGCTCATGCTAGCTTTGTAACTCATTTGATATGGATGCCAGCATATAGCACCTGATCCGACTGTCTTCATCCATCCACTTCTCAAAAGCAGCTCTTTGCTCAGTAGTAGGATGGTTTGGTAGTACTACGAGATCCTGATCGAGAATATGGCTTAACTTTTCTGAGGTTAGGACAATCCTGAGATTTTTGAGCTAGTCTTTAAAATTATTACTGATCAAATAATTGATTTTAAGGATGCAGACTAGAGGGTTTGAGGCTGATATTATTTAACTATGAGAGTAGAGATTCAAGTTAGATTTTTATTCTTAATGTTTAATTTACTTCTAGGGACTTTAAGATGTAAACAATGACTCCCACTAATTTATCAGATCCCTCAACTCTTCGAGAAGGAAATAAAAATTCTAATGCGACAAAAGATTCCTAATGGATGCTACAGTCCCACCGATGACATATACCTCACCTAATAGTTATTGATAATATGCACACTGATGCGTAGGCAACTCTTTGCCCAGATGCTTCTCTATGCATGTTGTAGTGACTTGGTCTCTAAATCATGTGGGCTCACCTAATAGTTATTGCCCACACTTCTTAATTAAGCCTGCCCCACCGTTCACAAGCAGGTGCAAGGCCGTCATTGGGTCCCTCACCTAACAGTTATTGCATCCAATCCCATCCTTATTTTGGAGCAACTCTTTGCTAATAGAGTGGTTGCGTATTTTTGATGCAACTAAACCACTGTAACCAGTTGAGAACAATCAACGTCGGTAGCATGCCTAGACATCTACAATGATGGAAGACCTATGGACTTAATATTTATGGAGTGATTTAGATTTAGGTCTCATCTAATCAGTCATCATATAATCGATCTAACTGGCATGGGCTAAATCAAACCGCTAAGCAACCTAATTCAAGATCCAATCTTCCAAATTGGCCAGGTAAGTGGAGATAGTGGGGGTCCCTTCGTTGCCTTTCTTAGATATCAATAAATTGATCAGATCAGCTAACAGAATAAATTAAATAACTACATCTCATTAACTTGTCTTAGACACTAATAGATTGATTGATTAAAATTAGTCAGCTCAAGCGAATCAGATTCAAACCAACGAGCCAAATTAGGTCTTTAGGTTAATCGATTCTACATATAGGATTCAATCAATTTGATCAACAATAATTGTCTGATTATTAACTTAATTGATCTGATCCTTATCAATACTTGACTCGATTTGATTAATTACTTAATCGAATTAGACCCATATGACTTAAATCAAAAATCTTAAGATGTAATCCTATTACAGGACCTAATATTAATGGTTTTTCCATAATCAAAATTTTCATGCACAAACACAAACTTTAGATTCTAAAATCATATTTCAGATCTAAATTCTTTACATAAAAATAAATTTTAAAATATAAAAAATAATTTTTAGATTTTAATACACAAACATATATCATATATATGCATGTAAAATTAGATCTAAATAAAATTTCAGATCTAAGCATGATATTATATATCTCATATACTAATCATAGATCAGATTAAAAGTAAATTTATAATCTAAATATGTAATCATATATCACTTATATGAATCAAAATTCAGATCACATAAAAATTTTAGATTTTATGCATGCATCTATATATCACATAAACATGAACTAGAACTCTTTCTAGATCAAAATTCAGATCTGTGCATGCAATAACATATCAACTATATATTCTAAAATCAAATTTCAGATTAGAAGATTCATCTATACATCTCATATATTAAAAAAAAATCAGATTTTAAAATTTTTTCAAAAATATGTATATCAAAATTTAGCATACGAAAATTTATGGCTCTGATACCACTGTTGGAATTCAAGATTTGGTGTATGTATATATATTTTAAAATTTTATTTTTTAAACACCATAGTAAAAAATAAGATTAAAATATTTTTAATCTGAATTATGTATGCATAAAAATATAAAATCACATAGATCTATCTCATATGCTGAAATTCAGATTGTGATCAAATCACATACCTGTTTCGCAATCTTTTTTTTCAAATCTGGATCAAGAAGAGAAGAGATTCTCTCTTAGCTACATAAGTATTCGATCTCTATGGGTATCCACTCAGGATCAGCTTGGAACACCCCTCTTTAATCTGAATTTTTTTCTTCAAAAATTCAGCCTGCTGAATCTGAACGAAGCCTGGATTGCGATCAACACTTGATCTCTTTCCTTGATCTTCTTCTTCTCCTCAGCTCTAAAATTTTTTTTTGCTATGTGCTACTACCAGATGCTAGAAACTAGCAAGAAAGAAGCACCCAACAGCCTTGGGCGTGGAACACCTTGGGACGTACGTCTTAAGAGAAGGGGCATGTAGAACACCCAAGAGAGAAGAGAAAAGGAGAGGAAAAGAGGGCATGGAGACCTTCTATGGATGTGGGAGTTGCTGGCTTGGATGCTCTAGAGGCTTTAGGGGAGGTTCCTATAAATAAGCACAAAGATTGAATCCTATGCAATCTCATAATATAAGTCCTACTTGTATTGAGTTTTCTATTAACTTAATTTATCCAACTTACTTTAGGAGATCCTTTAGGTGCCAATAATTGGAATCCTTACATCCATAATTAGACATCCCAAAATATACCCAAGAGATGCCCCATAGGAGAACTAAAAGCCCTCTAATCAATAGGCACGTCCAACTTGATCAAATCAAGGTGGTGCCCAAGAATAACTATCAAGAAAATTAATAGGGATTTGCACCCTTAATTTATATGATCCATAACCTTAGACACCCAATAATTAGAGTCTTATAAATCTTATTCATGTAGATTATTAGTAGATAATTAAGTTAGAATTATCTTATCAAATAAATAATCTCAATGGAAAGAGAAATTGGATCCAACCATGTGCTAGCAAGGTTATCATGAACCCAATGGGTTTCTCTAAACCCAATTGATACTTCATAAGCTCAATTATTTATTCCAGACCTAATCTCTTTGTTGTGTGATCCCATAAGTTTAATTCTATCTGGTAGTAGGATATATAATGATCTTTATCATCATATCATTGAAACTCTTTTCAATGGATTGGAATAATTCCATTCTAACTCATCAAAAATTATCGATCTAGAACAATCCTAGTGAGCTCTCACAATCCGTCAGTGACACCTAGCAGTATGTAGTAAAAACTCAGTAGAACTATAATGAATTTTTAGGTGTAGTTAATATGTGATTCAGTCCCTCTATTGTGAGTTCTGACTTGATGACAGGTCATGGATAAATTATCAAACCTCATCATCAGTCATATGATAGATTCGATTAGCTCAAGTCTAGTTATGATTTCTATGAAAATTTTTTTCTATCAATCACACTGCTGTGGCTACAGACTCTTGGACTTAACCTCTCAAATTTTATAGGACTATTTCTCTCTATCAAGGTCGATAGATCCTATCTTGATATGCATCCCACTCCTATAGTGAACCAACTGTCATGAACATCCACTACAAGGGCTCATTAAGATCCATGTTTATGTGTCAGTCGAGCTCCAGCAGTCTCAATGCGAGTAGCAGTACCATCTCAAGTCAAAAGATCAGTCACACAACTATAGTATCGAGACAATCACTGATGATCGAATAGAAATTCAAATGATCTCTCGTATGGTCATGCTCAGTATTAGTTGTTCTCTAACAACTATCTACACTCGTCATCCAGTATCTTTACACTGTAGATTAGAGATCCATCTATCTTAAGGAAATGATTTGTGTGCCAGTCTATTCGGATCTATCACCATCCTAATGATGATCCTATGATCGAAAGTATTTAGGAATTAAATACATATCTCTAATTCTCAATACCTTGAGAATATATATTGAAACTAATTCTATGGATGATTCAAGGATACATCACCCTTGAATAAAAAAAAAATTTATCCTTTTATTGATCATATCAATATATTAAGTATAAAATTATGCCCTAGATTTATTACAATGTGTCAGCCATATTGGCTTCTAGGACATACATCAAACAGTGTTTGGATTGTTTGGTCATATAAGAAACATAGTGTTCGTGCTGTATCAGTCTTGGGTTGGGGTGAAATATTATATTTGGGCCTACCACAAATTGGAGCATGGTTGTAATAAGTTCAATACTAGAAAGACTAACATTAATTTACATAACTATGAGAGTAAAAAAAAGAGAGCATGTAGACTAGTCGACCATGTGTGAAACATGACATATCAGTTACTGATGAAGATATGATTTACGGTTGCCATCCAAGGGTAGAAGCATGGTGCATGTTTGGCCTACCATGGGCTAGAGCATGGTTCTGATTGGTCCAATGTTGAAATTAAAACAAGATGATGAGTCAAATTTAATTGAAGGATATTTGGACTAACCGGCATGCATGAAATATAGTATTTGTGATGTTAGTCATGGACTGAGATCTGATTGCCAGTCATGGGTGAAAATATGGTATGTGATTAGCCTACCATGGGCTGGAGCATGAGTGGATCTAGTCCAATGTTGAAGTGTTGCTCAGAAAGATAGCAACCCAAGAGGGAGAGGAGGTGAATTGGATTCTTTAAAAATTTTAGCTAAATTTAGAATTTAAATAAGTATATACTTTAAATTAAATTAACTTGAGTATTTATGACAAATATGTAATGTGTAGTAGCAGAATTAAAATATAGATGGTGTAATATAAGTATTGAAATAATATAAAGCAAGAAAGAAAAGCAAAAAAGCAAAGTATAACACAAACACAATAAAATTTTATAGTGGTTCGGTGTAATGCTACACCTACATCCACTCTCTAAGCTTTCTTTGAGAATTTTACTATAATCTCTCCGATTATAGCAAATTTATTTTATTCAAGCTCACAAATAAATTTAGTTGATTTTTTGAGATCACCAACCAAAACCTATGCATCAATTATTTTTTAGACTTATAATCAATCCAGTTAGATTTATGGGCTCACCAATCAAAAACTATACACTGATTATTTTTGGAGCTCATAATCAAGCCAGTTGATTTTACGGACTCACTAATCAAAATCTACAATATCTAATTTCAGACTTGGATAGGCCTAATTCTCGAGTTTCTTTCTTTCAAAAAAATTTGTAAAGAAACTAAAATATAAGATATAACAAATTTAGTATAATTAAAAATAAAAAATATAAACTCTTTAAAGTCTAAAGAAGTTATTGATGAATGGCTCAAATGAAGCATGAACTTCTCTTCTTGATACTTGAGAGAAGATGGAAGATGATGAGGATGATCACACTTAAAAGTTCTCTTAAATCTATGCTCAAATCTTTCTCTTTTTCTCTTTTCAAAGTTATGCAATAAAGCTCTCACCAAAAGAAAAATTTTTCTCTTTAATTTTTTTTTCTTACTTTCTAATTTGATTCTCTAGCTTTTTATAGACTTGATATTGACTAGAGAATAAGTTTTGACCATTGAAAAGCTTGGACCAGTCGTTGAAGTAAAAAACTAGCTGTTTGAAGTGTGTAGAAAATTAGCTGTTAGTATTATCCTATGCTTGGGGTCAACTCCAATTTCTTAGGGATTGACTCCAATTGCCCACGAGTCGACTCAAGCTCTATATGAGTCGATTTAGCTACAAGGTTTGAAGAATCCACTTTCTATCTTCTTTGAGAGAGTCGGCTCGTATTGTTCATGAGTCGATTCGAGCTTGTACCAGCCTTCTTCCAACATACTAGAATTAACTTCTCTTCCCTAGGGTCGACTTCTGAACTTCCTAAAACTTAAAAACTCACACTTTTCAGCCCATTTTAGTCTAGGGGTCGGCTCCTAGCTTTCTGAGATCGACTCCACTAAGTCTGAAACTTGAAAAATCATCTTGAATTGCCTTGACTTAGCTTCTTTTGAGAAAATTTTTGCATAGGTGAATTCTTCAATATAAGCACCTAGGAATCTCTATATTTATTCTTGAAATATATGATTAAAATCATAATTATTCAAAATTTGACAATCATCAAAATCAATCATAGGGTCAACAATCTCTCTTTTTTTAATGATGAACAAACTTTGAGTATATGCATAAATAAAAATATATAATATATTTTAATTAATTTTTCAATATCATTCATTTCAGCTAAAATTCATAATTCAAGTAATTCATATTTCAATTTATCTAATATATTAAGCATTTCAAGAATTAGAAATATGTGAGCTCAATTCAAGTATATACTCAACATAACTCTCTTTCTTTTTGACAGCATCAAAAGGTTCAAGGAGGAATTAAAAAACATCATCAAAATTAATTCAAATTCAAATATACATACATTCAATTTTCAAATTTAGATGTTCTAGCTTGTGACAGTATCTCTCCTTTTGGACAACTTCTCCCCTTTCCTGAATTCTATTTATAAATAACATAAACTCAATAATACTTCTTCTCTTTTTCAAAAACATAGATTCAAAATATTTTTCCCCTTTTGAGCAATATAAATTTAAAAGCATGTCTCCCCCTTTTTGAATAAAGTAGATGCATCAAATCAATTCTCAAATTTAGTTACAAAATTGCATTCAACTTTAAAGATTCAAAAGGGATAAAGCTTTTCAAGACTAAAAAAATTAAATAGATTATTTAAAACAAATTATAAGATATATTCAATTTTTCAAGTATTATCTATTTTTTTTTGTTGATAAGTGCAATCAATTTGATGTATAATGTATCAATTTTAGAATTTATCTCAAAAGCAAAAATATTGCGAAGCGAAATAGATTTGAGACAAAGCATTCTTTTCATTTTGCTGAAAGATAAGTAAATAGAATAAGGACAATAAAATTTGATATCAATTGTTTTAGTTTTTGATCGAAAAAGGTGAATCAATTAAATTTAGATCAAATTATT
The DNA here is from genome assembly GCF_000442705.2 of Elaeis guineensis. Lineage (NCBI taxonomy): Eukaryota > Viridiplantae > Streptophyta > Magnoliopsida > Arecales > Arecaceae > Elaeis > Elaeis guineensis. Next base: position 37,322,705 of record NC_025993.2, read on the forward strand.
TTCATAAATCATTTTGAATTGATACTAATAGATTATGCAAAATAAATCATGGAGAGATTTTCAGTCTAAATTTAGATCTTTCTTTTCTTAAAAAATGTAACTCAATTAAGTTTAGAAAATATATGAAAATTTTGAATTTATCTCAAATTATGTCAAAAATATAGCTATGCAAAACTATATTTGAGATAGAATATTTTTTTCTTTTTACTAAAAGATAGATCAAGGAAATATAAGGTAAATAGTAAGATATCTGATACCAATTGATTAAAACTAAAATTCTCTTTAAATATTAACTCTAAAGATAAATGACAGCTTTCTTAAAATATTTTACTTGATATCAATTTCAAAAGATTCAAGAAAAGTATTTTTCAAATTTATTTTTCAACATTAATCAATCAAAATAAGCTATGAATGTTTATCAATAATTTCTCTTTTTATTGAGTTCCAAAGTGATTTCTCATTTAATGTTCTATTAATATTTTTTTAACATTTCAATAATATTTTCTCCTCCTATTTTTTATAATAAATACTAGATATCTTAATTTTCATAATTCTCTCCTTATTTTATTTTTAAATCATGTACATTTGTTAAAAAAAATAAGCTTTGTAAAATTATACATTTCTCCCCCTTTATTCTATAAACAAAGTAGATTTTTTAATCAACCAAATAAATGTAAGTATAAACATCAAACACACTTAATTTCCATAAAAAGTCATATTTTCATCGATTAGCAAAACATGGTTACAAAAAGGTGACTACATTTTTTATTAGAAATTATAAGTTGACTTCCCAGATTTAAGAGCGAACTCCTTAATATAGAAAATAATTCAAGAAGTTTCAAATCAAGAAAAACTTGTTCAAATTGAATAGAGATCAATGGGCAACCAAAATAATGATCAAGAAAGATATTTAAATCAATTTGGAGGATCAAAAATTAATGAATTAGGGGTTCCAATAATCAAATCACATAGGATCAAATCAAAGAAAAACTAGATAAAAGCTCTAAGTGAAAAGTTTCAATTAGGAGATTTTCAAATCCTAAAAGATCATCCTAAAATGCAATGTAAATTAAAAACATCAAGCATACAATCTTTAATCATTGAGTGTCTTATGTTGAAATTCTTTGAACCAAGCAATTTTTGAAGACCTTCAATGATTAGATATCTTATGAAAATATCAAAAATTAATTTATAAAATTTGCACACAAATAAGTATTTATACAATCAAACTTGTTTTAAATTTGATTTCTCAAACATAACATGAGGAGTTAGGAGAGTATACTGAATTTAAAGTAAAACTTATGCTTATAATAATTAAAGATAATATATAGCATAATGATCAAAAGAAACAAGCATTCAAGTTAAAGAATAAGATTATTGCAAACACTAAAAAATCATCAAAATAAATCAACTATACTAAATTACTTTAACAATCAATGGTGGTATGATGTAGAGAAAGTTTTAACTTTTATCAAACATCATCATCCATCCTTTTAAATTCTAAGCATCCATCTTTAAGATTTTACTTATTCCATTCTATTGGATGCTTGGCAGACCTGTAAAATTATTTTTGAATTTTTAGTATCTAAGCCATCTTAAGCATCCATCTTTAAGATTTTACTTATTCCATTCTATTGGATGCTTGGCAGACTTGTAAAATTATTTTTGAATTTTTAGTATCTAAGCCATCTTGGATCCATTGGTGTTAATGTATATAGTTCCTTTTAGAATCCAAATTTGCTTAACCAAAGTACGATCAATTCTTAAAATATTACATTCAAAAATTTTATGACCTATTTTATTGTATTTAAAATAAACTATAGAATAATTTTTATGTTGAGCTCTAGGTAGTAAACATATTCCTAATGAATTTCTATTTTCTTATAGGATTAAATCCAATTCTAGCTTTATTGAAAATATTTTTTTAATTATTTAACATCAATTGAAGCTTTTGAGAACTCAATGTAAACTTTTCAACTATAGATTTCAAAACTTTAATTTTTTTTTAATTTTTTATTTTCTTCAACCAAGATTTTTTTTAATTTCTCAAGATTTTCTTTCTCTTCATCTAAGGCTTTCTTCTCTTTTAAAAGTTCTTCTTTTTTTACTCAAGAGTTTGCTATTTTCTTCAGCTAAAAATATATTTGACTTTTTAAGCTCTTTATTTTTTAGTTTTATCTTTTTATCTTCATCTATTAGATCATTAAAGACTTCAAATAATTCATCAAAAAAGATTTGGAAGAGTTTTCAATGTTTACCTCATCATTGTGAACCATGAGGTAAAGATTTGTAATATCTTCTTTCTTTTTCTCATTTTGCTTTTCTTTGGCTTGCTCCTCCTTAATCAATACTTTTTTTCTCCTTTGTTTCTTCTTCTTCATTTTTTTTCATCTTCATGAGCCATGAGGCATAAGTTGGAGAGAGCCTCCTTATCTTCTTACGAGCTTAATTTTTTTTTGATTTACTCCCTTATAGGTTGCTTCCAATTTTTTTTAAATTTTATTTTGCTGAAATGTAAGAAGAAATTATATTAAATACATTATATCCAAAGAGCAATGAGCATATTCATGGCTTTAATATTCAAATTATTGAAAAATATGTTCCAAAACCAATCGTTAGATGATTGTGCTCATTCTTGTATATATATATAAATTTACATTAATAAAAGTTATTTGATATTTTTCATTACAAATTATTCATCTTTGATATATTGTAATGAAGTCCTTAGGACTATAATTAATCGATAAAGAAGTATTTATTGTTTAGTTCTTAAAGATATTCGTGACCAAATGATATGCTATTAATTAGACGATAGCAATATCGAGTATAGGTCATTGTATGCCATATGAGTTGGTTGTCCTCTTAACCAAAAAATATAGAGATACTATTATAGCATGCAGATGGAATGTAAGAGTATATTCACATCGAACATGACCATGTGTCGAGCACTCTGCTGTCAAAAGTAGCTAGTGAAGGGTATCGATATAAGTGTCCCTTAGATCTGAGACTACCACGGTGACTTATAAGCAACTCACTGTACTTTAATATCAGACCATCTGAGTTTCTAATTCAGTGATGAAAGGATACTGGATGCCGTCAAGTACTTATCAAGTCGGTGTGTGAGTCAAGATGGAATTGACCTCTCTGAATTAGTAGGAGATATGCATCAATATTTTTCAATTTAGCAAAATCTTGGTCAGGATAATCCATAAGATTGATTTGAAAAATTAAAATATAATGTGATCGACTAAATTAAGATTGATAGTTAAATCCTAGGTCACCTTGAGCATTAGGATCAAAGAGATAAATTATACGGTAACCATACATCAGTAGGTCCTAGAAAGTTGCTTTGCAATACTTCGACCTATCCAATCGTTGGGTCACCATTGCTAGATGGTTACATCAATTGATCTAGAAAATTATTTTTATACTACTGACATAGGTTTGAACCTATAAGGTCACACGCATTTGAAGATTTGGTCAGATCAGATAGTTGAAGAGTCCAATTGAATTATAACTTTAGTGAAGAGTCCTATTTGGACTAGGACTCTGAAGGAGAGTCCCACTGAGACTGAGACTCTATAATTAATGAAGAATTAGTTAGTAATTGACTCAATATGATTGAGTAAAGAGCTTTGGAACAAGTCTAATTGAATGAGATTCAATTCAACTTAGATTGGATTTGATATGATCAATCCTGATTATAAAGAAAATCTGATCCTGATTTGATCAGGGTTTGGACTCAGCTAATTCCTAATTGAACTAAAAATTTGATGGAATATTTAAAATTTTAATTGAATTAAATTTATTGCTATCAATGGGTTCAATCCAAATTTGATTTGGATTAGAATTGAGTTAGAAATGAAGAGTCCTTGTCAAACTAGGACTCTATCTTTTTCTCATTGCGCCATAATTGGACCCTTGCCCATATCTCCATGCCAAATAGGATTTGTCTCTACCTTTTTGGTATCAAAGTAGGAGACTCAATAAGGGTGGGAAGCAATGGTTGATGACTCATAATCCTATCTCTTATTAAATTCGAATGCGATCCAAATTAGAGATAAGATGAAAATAAAGAAAGAGATTTTTCATACAAGGAAAGTTGTTGGCACCGTAATAATTTTTTCCTATTTTTTTTGGTGAGTCCTTAGGCATGTGAGATATCAAAATCCTTCTCCATGCCTAGGAGCCCTTTCAAAAAATTTTGGAATGCCCAAAGATGGTTTGAGGAGTGGTGATTGTGGTGCCCTTTCCCTTAGATGAAAAACCTAGTTTTTGCCTATGAAAAGGGGTCCCTTGTTCTTGGTGTAATACCTCTCTCCCCTTGCTGGTTTTTTATTTTCCAGAGCTCTTCTCCTTCTCCTCTCTTTATCCTCTAGATCCTTTCATCCTTTGGAGTATCCAAAGTGCTTGAAGAAAAGGAAAGAGATCAGCCATCAAAATTGCTTGCAGGCTAGCACCTCCAAGTCCCTGATCTGCGTCAGTCTTCGGGTGAATTTTTTTGTAGAGGCCAGACATCTTTGTATGGCTATGAGTGATCTGAAAAATATCATCTTTAAGTATTAAACCAGATAAAATCAAGATAAAATTGATTTGGTAATTGTTACTAATTTATCTTGATCACATTGTTAGATCTAGGATTTTAGCATCGATGAGATCGATGTATATTTTTATTTTTCAGATCTAAAGTATATCATATTTTATATTTTTCTTTAAGACATGGTAGTCTAGTTTAGATGTTATACATGTGATTTAGATTAAATAGTTTAATCTTATTCTTTCACTGCAAAAAAATTTTGAAATTGCATGCATAGCACTATTTATGTTTTCTTTAATTGATATTAGAGCCATGGTTATTTTGATATAATTTATCATACCTTTAGATCTAAATTTATGATGTTAGATCTGATTATTTATGATTTAGATTAGATCTAAATATATTTATTTTTAGATCTAATTTTTATTATGTTTAGATTAGATATTCTGAGTAGCAAAGTACTCAGATTGGGTAATCACCAGGCCATCCGATCATAGGAGCAAGTATGGTTTCATGACCCTCTCCTCCCATTCAATAGGGTGCTCCTCATGACGTGTAAGGGTGCCATTGTGAAGTCCCATGAAGAAAAAAGTGAAAGAAGAAAACTTACTTTTTTGCAAAATCTTAAATCTTGAAATCTTAGGTATTGTTGTATGTGATGCAAGTTGCGAAGAAGTTAGTTATATCTAATCTTATTTAAATCAAAAATTATTTTCATTTAAAATCATTAAAAAAAATTTAATTTGATCTAAAAGTTTTTATGATTTACATGTAAAAATTATTTTCAAAATCTTAACCATGTTGATGCAAAATTTAATTGAAAATTAAGTATTGAAATGATTAGATCTAGAATTGTGATTTCAAATCTAATGATATTGCATAAAACATGGGGCATAGATTAGCTCAAATCAGGTCCTTCTCTTTAATTGGGTTAGACCTAAGGTTAGAATCAAAAAATTGATTGATCATGTAGAGAAATTGATTATGTCTAACCAAATAATGAATTAGATTAATCAAGATTTCTCTAATACAATAGTTGTAGATGGTCAAGTCTATGTCTTTGATTAGACCAAATGGACCTTGATTGTGGCTCAGTAGTTGAACTCGAATTACTAAGTTGGTTGAATCAAAACTAATTAACCAATTGATGTCTAAGATAAGTTTGGCATTTTGACCTGTGGTTTTTAATTGAGAGCGGCTTACTTGGCTATTTCGATGGTGTCTAAGACAAGCTTAGCAGATCCTCCCACTGATCTCACTTATCTGATCAATTTGATGAATTAGATTTTGATTAGATTGCTAAATGATTCAAGTTAGCCTATGCCATTAAGATTGATCAGTGTGATTAATCTAGGTGCCAGTTCAATCAGCATGACCCTAATCCAGTTCAGTGACTTGGTGAAGTAAGTGGGATGAATATGGTCTGCTGATTGATTTCTTCTTCTCTCTTATCAAAAATTGATTAAATCTTCTAAATTATTAGGTCCCTGAAATGAGCTAGTTATGGTGATAACTGAATCATAGCCTCCCATTAAGTTGGGTGATAATGGGTCTATTAGTATGATGATCATTGGAGGCCCAAAGGCCTAGTGCTCATCTGCTATTAAAATTATCATTCATAATATGATGACTTGTCGAGTCTCTCTGTCAGGTGGTCAGGTTAGCTGGCCAAAGTCAGACCTAATCATTTAGTAGTTAGATTCATAAGTATGATCATGTTAATGGTTGATCTACTTAGGGACTTGCAGAGATGACCAAAGTCAACTGAAAAGTTATCTGGGACTAAATCAATTACTAAAAATTATTTAATAAAATAATTGATTAATGAATCTACCCATGGATGCATATGGGTGAGCCAGTCAAAGTTGGGCTTGTGTGCAGTCTGTGTGGATTCTAGTACCTACTAGGGAATTGAAGTAATTCTTTGAATTGAAAGTAGAGGCTACTGATTCGTATAAAATAGTGAGAGAACCTTTAGACTAAAATTCATATCTTTAGGCTTAGTAAATTCATATACTAATTAGGTTATGATTTTTTCTTGTGTGTGCAGATATGGCCTCAAACTTATCGCTCCGATCACTGTTGGATAGTGAGAAATTGATGGGACTCAATTTCGATAATTGGTATCGAAAGCTTAAGATCGTCCTAGAGCACGAGAGGATCCTTTATGTAATAACGGATCTGGCACCTAAGGAACCTACTCCTAATGCCTGAGGTACGATTTGAGACACTTATTTGAAGTGGCTCAACAACCACACCATGGTTCGTTGCATCATGCAGGCATCCATGAATGACGAGTTCAGCCAAAAATTTGATGAGGCTCAGCCCAAGGAAATGTTTCAAGTGTTGCGAGAATCCTTTAGTACTGCCGACGATGTTGAGCGACACAAGACTAGTTACATCATTTTCAATGCTTGAATGAGGGAGGGTGCATCTATCATCGATTATGTATTGTACATGATCGAACAGATTGAGAAACTGAGCAAGCTTAGCTTTCCTTTGCATGAACAGCTGGGAAAGGATGCGATCTTAAATTTTCTACCCAAATCCTACCTACCATTTCTCAGTCATTTTAGAATGACAAAGGCTGTAGTCAACTACCACGATCTATTGGGGTTGTTATAGACTTTTGAAAAAGATCACCAGCTCCACAAGGAGATGATGAATTTAGTGAGAGGATCTTCTTCGGGTGGGCGTCGTCCCTTTAAGAAAGGAAAAAAGAAGAAAAATAAAAAAGTGCAAAGTGCTGGGAGTCAGACCCAGAAGCTCAAGTTAAAGGTCGATCAAAGTCAGGCAGAGTGCTTCTTTTGTAAGAAGTAGGATCACTGGAAGAAGAATTGTCCTCAGTATAAAACTTTCCTCGACCTGAATAGGCCAAAGAAGAAGTAGCAATCGATTACTGGATAAAGTACTTATGTGATAACACCTTATAACTTCTCTCTTTTTGATACAATGACCTGGATATTGGATATTGAAAGCCCCATTAATATTTATAATTCATTGCAGGGTCTTTAGGTCAGTGAGAGATTTGAAAATGATGAGAGATTTCTGAATGTTGGAGATGGAAGATTAGTTCCAGTTCTAGCTTTAGGAATTATCAAGATTATATTCGAGTCTCATTCTATTCTTCTTAATGAATATCATTACTATCCTAGTTTTCTTTTAAATATTATTTCTTTAGACCTCTTGACCAATTTAAATTATGAAATATCAATAAAGAAAGAATTTTGTGATATCATTTTGAATGGTGTTACAATATTGTAGGGATAGTTAAACAATGGAATCTGTGTTGTGTCTAAGCCTAATATAATGTACGTGTCAAATAAATATCCTAGGATTGTCGATGTCATGGATGCCTACCTTTGACATTATAGGCTAGGTCATATCAACAAGAACAGGATAAACAGGTTAGCTCAAGAAGAAATTCTTCATAAAAATGATTATAAATCGTTACCTACCTGTGAGTCTTGTTTACTTGAAAAGATGACTAAGTCACCTTTTACTAAAAAAGATAAATGAGCTAGTGATGTTCTGAGACTAATACATATTGACGTATGTGGATTCATGAGCGCAAGTGCCAGAGGAGAGTATCACTATTTTATTACGTTCACAGATGACCTATCGAGTTATGGGTACGTCTACTTGATGAAATACAAGTCAGAATCATTTGAAATGTTCAAACGGTTTCGTGATGAAGTAAAGAAATAAACTGGAAAGAGTATTAAAACTCTTCGATCAGATCAAGGAGGTGAATATCTTTCTAATGAATTTCTGACATACTTTGAGAAAAATGAGATTCTCTCTCAATGGACACCTCCTGAAACACTACAACATAATGGTGTATCAGAAAGAAGGTATCGAATCCTGTTAGACATGGTTTGATCCATGATGGGCTTTGCCACTTTATCAATATTTTTTTGGAGATATGTACTCGAGTCGGCTTGTTATATGCTTAATAGGATTCCTAGTAAGTTTATAAATAAAACACCATATGAGATATGGATTGGACATAAGCCAGCACTCACTCACCTTGGGGTTTAGGGATGTCCAGCTTATATTAAATGATTGAAAGCAGACAAACTAGGAGCTAGGTCTGATAGATATAATTTTATTGGATATTCTTAAAAAACTAATGGGTATTACTTCTACCTTGCTGATAAACAAAAGATATTTGTCAGCCTTAGGATAGTCTTTTTAGAAAAAGAATTTCTTGAGGAAGGAATTAATGCCTCTAAGGTTGAACTTGCAGAAGTTCAACAGGTAGAACTGACACAGTCTAGTGAACCCATAGAATTAGATTTGATGAGATCAAATCCAGAATCTATTATAGAAGCACCATTAAGGAGATTCGATAGAGTATCACATTAATCGGACAGATAGTATGATTTCTTGATCCAGGATGGGGATCCTGTTGAGCTCGATGAGAACAATGAGGATCCGATCACCAATATGGATGCCATACAAAGGTTCGACTCTGATAAATAGCTTGAAGCCATAAAATTTGAAATAGAGTCCATGAAGGTCAACGATATATAGACATTGGTTAACCCACCTGAAGGGGTTAAATCTATAGGGTGTAAGTGGGTCTTCCAAATGAATAGGGGCACAGGCAGAAAGGTGGAGACCTATAAATCCCATTTGATTGTCAAGGGTTATCGTCAGTATTATGGTATTAACTATGATGAGACGTTCTCTCCTGTGGCAATGCTCAAATCCATTCGGATAATACTTGCGATAGCAGCATACATGGACTATGAAATCTGGCAAATGGATGTGAAAATAGCATTATTGAATGGAGAGCTACAAGAAGAGGTGTATATGATATAGTTTAAGGGTTTCACATCTATAGATGAGTTCAAGATGTGCAAGCTTCAGAGATCCATTTATAGATTGAAGCAGGCATCCAAGAGTTGGAACATGTATTTTGATAACATTATCAAAATATATGGCTTCGTTAAGAATAGAGAAGAACCCTGCATTTACAAATGGATAAATGACTCTATGGTTGTGTTCCTCGTTCTATATGTAGATGACATTCTCTTAATCAAGAATGACATCCCTACATTACAAGGGATAAAAATCTAGTTATCGTCTCAGTTCTCGATGAAGGACTTGGGAGAAGCATCCTATATCCTTGGGATGAAGATTTATAGAGATAGATCGAAAAGATTACTTAGATTATCCCAGTTCACGTACATAGATACTGTGCTGAAGTGGTTCAGCATGGAGAATTCTATGAAAGGCTATCTAGCGATAGATCATAAAATTTCTCTCTCAAAGAGGAATTATCCGACAACTCCTCAAGAGAGAGAGCGTATGAGTAAAATTCTATATGCTTCGACAGTGGATTCTATAATGTATGCCATAACATGTACAAGATCAAATGTGGCATACTCACTAGGGATAGTGAGTAGATACAAATCTGATTTAGGAGAGAACCACTGAAAGGTCGTAAAGACTATCCTCAAGTATTTGAGAAATACTAAAAATCAGTGACTTATATATGGTGAAACTGACTTGAAACTAGTGGGGTTTGTTGACTCTAGCTTTTAGTCAGACCATGATGATAGCAAGAGTATGTCGGGTCATATTTTTACCCTGAACAGTGGAGCAATCTGCTGGAAAAGTTTCAAGCAGTACACTGTGGCTGACTCCATTTGTGAAGCAGAGTATGTCGCGGCATCCGATGCTACGAAAGAAGCTGTATGACTGTGGAAGTTCATCGATGAGCTCAAAGTGGCACCCTCTGTTGATAGTTCTATCTTGTTATATTACGATAATACTGGAGCTATTGCTGATGTCAAAGAGCCGAAATCTCATTAGCGCATCAAGCATGTTTTGCATCACTATCACCTTATCCGAAAGATCGTGGATCGAGGTGATGTCGACCTTCAAAAGATCGACGGAAAGAAAAATCTGACCAATCCATTTACTAAAGCTCTCAAAATCAAGGAGTTTGATGATCACAAATCGAAGATGGGTATACGATACTGTACCGATTGGCTTTAGTCCAAGTGAGAGTTATTGAGAAATGTGTCCCAAAATCAATCGTTAGATGATTATGCTTATTCTTGTAAATGTATATGAATTTATATTAATAAAAATTATTTGATATTTTTTATTATAAATTATCCATCTTTGAACTCCTATGTTGTAATGAAGTCCTTAGGACTATAATTAATCGACAAAGGAGAATTTATCATTTAGTCCTTAAAAATATTCACGACCGAATGATATGCTATTAATAGGATGATAGCAATATCAAGTATAGGCCATTGTGTGCCATATGAGTTGGTTGTCCTCTTAACCAAAGAGTGTAGAGATACTGTTATGGTATGCAGATGGAATGTAGGAGTACATTCGCATCGAACGTGACTATGTGCTAAGCACTCTGCTGTCAAGAGTAGCTAGTGAAGGGTATGGGTATAAGTATCTCTTAAATATGAGACCACTATGATGACTTATAAGCAACTCACTGTACTTTGATATCGAACCATCTGAGTTTCTAATTCAATGGCAGAAGGATACTGGGTGCAGTCAAGTACTTATCAAGTCGGTGCGTGAGTCAAGATGGAATTGACCCCTCTAAATTAGTAGGAGATATGCATCAATGTATTTCAATTTAGCAAAATCTTAGCCAGGATAATCCATAAGATGAATGAAAGATTGAAATACAATGTGGTCGACTAAATTAGGATTGACAGTTAAGCCCTAGGTCACCTTAAGCATTAGGGTCAAAGAGATGAATTATACAGTAACCATACGTCAGTAGGTTCTAGAAGGTTGCTTTGCAATACTTCGACTTATTTGGTTGTCGGATCATCATTGCTGGATGGTTACATCGATTGGTATAAAAAGTTATTCCTATGCTATCAGCTTAGATTCGAACCTATGAGGTCACATGCATTAGAAGATTTAGTCAGATCAGATGGTTGAAGAGTCCAATTGGATTGTGACTCTGGTGAAGAGTCCTATTCGGACTAAAACTCTGAAGGAGAGTCTTACTGGGACTAGGACTCTACTATTAATAGAGAATTAGTTAGTAATTGACTCAATTTGATTGAGTAAAGAGCTTTGGAACAAATCTAATTGAATGAGATTCAATTCGACTCAGATTGGGTTTGATATGATCAATCCTGATTACAAAGAAAATCTGATCCTGATTTGATCAAGATTTGGACTCAACTAATTCCTAATTGGATTAAAAATTTGATGAAATATTTAGATTTTTAATTGGATTAAGTTTATTTCTATCAGTGAGTTCAATCTAAATTTGATTTGGATTAGAATTGAGTTAGAAATGAAGAGTCCTTGTCAAACTAGGACTCTATCCTTATCTCATTGTGCCATAATTGGTCCCTTGCCCATATCTCCATGCCAAATAGGATTTGGCTTGACCTTTTTGGTGTCAAAGTAGGAGACTCAATAAGGGTGGGTAGTACTGGTTGATGACTCATAATCCTATCTCTTATCAAATTTGAATGCGATCCGAATTAGAGATAAGATGAAAACAAGAAAAGAGATTTTTCATACAAGGAAAGTTGTTGGTGCCTTAATAATTTTTTTTCTATTTTTCTTGGAGAGTCCTTGGGTGTGTGAGATTTTAGAATCCTTCTCCATGCCTAGGATCCCTTTTAAAAAATTTTGGGATGCCCAAAGTTGGTTTGAGGCATGGTGATTGTGGTGCCCTTTCTCTTGGATGAAAAATCTAATTTTTGCCTATAAAAATGGGTCCCTTGTTCTTGGTGTAATAGCTCTCTCACCTTACTGGTTTTTTATTTTTTAGAGCTCTTCTCCTTCTTCTCTCTTCCTCCTCTAGATCTCTTCATCCTTTGGAGTGTCCAAGGTGCTTGAAGAAAAGAGAAGAGATTAGCCGTCAAAGTTGCTTGCAGGCTAGCACCTCCAAATCCCTGATTTGCGCTAGTCTTCGCATAGATATTTTTGTAGAGGCCAGACATCTTTGTGTGGCTGTGAGCAACCTGAGGAACATCCTCTCTAAGTGTTGAACCAATGGAAATCAAGATAAAATTGATTTGGTAATTGTTACTAATTTGTCTTGATCACATTGTTAGATCTAATAGTTAGATCTAGGATATCAGCATCGATGAGATCGATATATATTTTTATTTTTTAGATCTAAAGTGTATCATATTTCATATTTTTCTTTTTAACATGGTAGTCTAGATTAGATCTTATGCATGTAATTGAGATTAAATAGTTTAATCTTATTCTTTCACTGCAAAATTTTTTTTAAATTGCATGCATAGTACTATCTATGTTTCCTTCACAAATAGTTTATTTCTTTATCATCAATCAATGCATTGGGTGTGTGTGAGCCATTGACTATAATTTTTCATAAATTATAATCATATATTTGTATGAAAATTTTTATTCTAACTTTCCAATAGCTATAATTAGAACTATTAAATAGTAAAAATTTGTCTAAAGATTGACTTTCAATAAGAAAAGATTCAATTTGGATTGTCATGATTTTTAACTCATGATCACTAGATCAACAAACAATATTACGGCACTCGCTCTGATACCACTTATTACCCAGAAAGGTAGCAACCTAAGAGGGGAGAGGTAAATTGAGTTCTTTAAAAGTTTTACCAAAATCTAAAATCTAAACAAGTATATGCTTCAAATTAAACTAACTTGAGTATTTGTGGTGAATATACAATGTGAAATAGTAGAATTAAAATATAGAAGGTACAATGCAAGTATTGAAATAATATAAAGTAAGAAAAAAAATAAAAAGACAAAGCACAATACAAACACAATAAATTTTATAATGGTTCGGTGTAACCCTGCACCTACATCCATTCTTTAAGCTTTCTTTGAGAATTTCACTATAATCTCTCCGATTACAACAAGTTTGTTTTATCCGGACTTATAAATAAATCCAGTTGATTTTTTGGGATGACCAACCATAATATATACATCGATTATTTTTGGGCCAATTAATTCAGTTGATTTTATGGGCTTTCCAACCAAAATCTATACATCAATTATTTTTTGGGCTCACAATCAATGCAGTTGATTTTATGGACTCACCAACTAAAATCTACAATATCCAATTTTGGACTTGGACGGGCCTAATCTCTAAGTTTTTTTTTCTCCTAAAAAACTTATAAAAAAATAAAATACTAGATATAATAAATTCAATGCAATTAAAAAAAAATAAACTCTTTGAAGCTTGAAGAAGTTGCTGATGGATAGTTCAAATGAAGCTTAAACTTCTCTTTTTGATGCTTAAGAGGAGGTAGAAGATGATGAGGATGATCACACTTGAAAGCTTTCTCAAATCTATGCTCAAATTTTTTTTTTCTCTTTTCAAAGGTATGCAATGAAGCTCTCACCATAAAAAAAAAATTTTCTCTTTAATTTCCTTTTTCTTGCTTTCAATTTGATTCTGTAGCTTTTCATAGGCTTGCTATTGCTTGGAGGATGAGTTTTGGCCATTAGAAGGCTTGGATTAGTCATTAGAGAGAAAAACTATCTATTTAGGCTGTGTAGAAAACTAGCCATTAGTACTATCTCATACCTAGGGTCGACTATAATTTTTAAGAGGTCAATTCTAATTGCCCATGAGTCAACTCGAGCTCTATATAAGTCGACTCAACTATAGGATCTAAAAAATAAGCTTTCTGTCTTCTCTAAGAGAGTCGGCTCGTACTGTTCATGAGTCAACTTGAGCCTATGCTAGTCTTTTTTTAACATACTAGAATTGACTCTTCTTCCTTAAGATCGACTCCTAAACTATTTGAAACTTAGAAACTCACTCTTTTTAGTCTATTTCAATATAGAGGTCGGCTCCTAGCTTCCTGGGGTTGACTCTACTAAGTTTGAAACTTAAAAAATCTTCTTGAATTATCTTGACTTAGCTTCTTTTGAGAGAACCTTTTCTATGGATAAATTCTTCAATTTAAGCACATGAGAATCCTTACATTCATTCTTGAAACATATGATAAGAATCATAATTATTCAAAATTTGATAATCATCAAAATCAATCATAGAGTCAACATGAAGTGAGAATATGATCAAGATCCAAGTGTGTTAATCAGATAATAAAAAGCTAATTTTACTAGAATATTGTTGAAATGCATTGTTGCTTATAAATCATGTGTATCTCGAGATTTCTGTATGATGACATGCATGCAACTGAGTAGCTATACAATTAGATTTGATGTATATTGGCATGATTTATATATGTATGATTTATAGTATATACATTATTATGTTGAGCATTATATAGATTATTGATATATGAATCTTAGTATTTTATTATCTACTAATATTATTATAAAGATATTTTATATTCATACTGGTGTGAGCATGGAGATTCTTACCAAACTATAATGCTCACACTCTCATTTTTTTTAGGCTTACAAGATGCATAGCATCAGTCAAGTTAGGCATGGAGTTCAAGTGATGGAGTCCTTAGATAATTAGTTAATTTTGTGATACTAAATAAATATTGGATTGGTTTGGTTTGACAAATATAATTGAAATTCTATAATTCTTTTGGCATTCTTGTGGACTTATTTATTATTTCGGTCTTAGATAATCTCTCGGGCATTGTTCTAGAGTTTATATGGCCGTATTACATGGTCAATCCTAGTGTTGGATTCAGAATGTGGCAGAGTGGTATTAGAGCTTAGATTTAAGGTCACTAGAGATTGGACTATAAGTGATATGAAAACTTAGGATTTTGATCACAAAAGTTTAAGTCCAATGAGGGTGTATGTAGGGGCAAACTGCTAGGCTGGGGTAAATTAAATTTGTTATGAATGTGAGACCTATTTGTCACTTAACTAAAGTAATTTGATAAATGCTAATCCTAACCTAGATATGTTGATATGGTCCGAGGAAGTGAACATGGTTGTGTTAGGAGGCCTACCCGATTTGCTAATGGCTCTAGTGCTTCAGAGTCCTCTAAGGACAAGGACCCCGAGTGAACCTAAATTCCAGCATGGGGAACATATTATGGCCTCTTAGTTAATGCAAGTATTAGTGCAACAATAAACTACATCTAGGGAAGATATGAGGAAGATATAAGAGGTGTAGTGGGAACAACCACAGAAGATCATGGAATAACTAATGCAAAAGCGATAGCCTGATCAGCAACAGAGAGTTCAAAACGAGCAAGAGCATCAAACGAGCTTGATAGACTTTAAGAGTATACACCACCAGCATTCACAAGAACCTCTGATGCCATAGAAGCTAAAAGCTTGTTAAAAGCAATAAAGAAAATATTCTAGACCCTGAGATGTTCTATTGAGGAGAAGCTTGCTTTTATCACCTTCATCTTGCAAGGTAAGGCAGCTGATTGATGGGAGATAAAGATTGAAAAATTAGAACTAAATGATGCACCCTTTATATGGGAAGGATTTAAAAAGATCTTTTATAAGAGAGATTTTCCTCAAAGCATTTGATTCTAGAAATTTCAAGAGTTTGACTGATTGGAATAGGGGAGCATGATGGTTGCCTAATATGCAATGAAGTGTGAAGAATTGTCTAGTTATACTCCAACACTGATAGCCAAGGAGGGTGTTTAGGCTAGAAAATTTGAAAATAGACTTAGAGGTCGAATCTAGTACTTGGTGACTACATTTGGATTATCTACTTATAAGCAGGTCATTAACAAAGTCTTGGTAATAAAGAAAGGATATGATGATGCTCAAGCTGCAAAAAAAAAAGATGAAGAAAAGAGGCCGACCAAATGATCCTCAGCATCGAAATGGTGGACCCTTCGAGTCAAAGACCAAGAAATCGAGCTCTACTATGGAAGGCAAAGAACAATCTCAAGATGGCATGCATTAAGCCTTACCAATGTGGTGGACCTCATTATCTAAGAGAGTGTAAGCAATTCAGTGATAGTTTCTTCATATGTAGTCAACAGAGCCACAAAGCAATTGTTTGCTCTAATAGAAAGGAACACCAGATGCGACAAGAAGTTCTAGCAAGTCAAGCACCCAAAGATGTGCAACAAAAGCCTCAGGCCTTGGGTAGGTCTATGCACTTACTCAAAAGGACAATAAGGTTTTTGACTTGATGGTAGCAAGTATATAGGTCCATATGAGATCTTAAGTAAGGTAAATAGCATTATCACTAATTCTGTAGAATATGCATAGTTTGCTTTACATGTCAATATAGAAAAGGTATGTTGACTTTAACTATGTGATGGAATTTAGAAATTTATTCAATTTTCTCATATGAATTTGATCTATAGGGAGTACTTGATGTAGAAGATATTTGATAAACACATGAATTAGGTACTAGAAGCATCCGATTTATTATTAATTGATCATTATTGATGCGTAGTCGTTGATAGCACCAAAAATAACTCTACTCACTACATAGGTAGGATGAGTCGAGATCGTATCCTCAGGGACCTTGGGCTAAGTTGAGATTGCAAAATAAAAGAAAGAAGCGTTGTTTTGAATTAAAAAATAAATTATCTTAAAATTGATGTAATTAAAAAATAAAGAGCTCAAGAGTTTTGAATTAATTTTGTACTTGTAAAGTTGTATCTCTTTTTTTTTAATTAAATAGATGCGATTAATCTTAGAAAAAATACCTATCTTTCCTCAGCACACCCCGTACCCGTAGATCATGGTGCGTCTCCAGAAAGTACTAGGTAAATAATTCTTTTTTTTTGGTACGTTCCGTACCCATAGATCACGGTGCGTCTCTAGAAAGTAAAAGTTATTCCTAATATTAATCTAACAGGAAAGCATAAATAAAAGCATATGAAAGAGAGCAAATAAAGAACTCATGATAATTTAAAAGGCATAATATTTATTGCATATAAAGAAATACAAGAAAGTTTAGAACAATAAACCCACTCTATGTCGTTACAAAATTTTTTCTCCACTCCTGAGACTGCTAGCCTAGCTGCTCATGGAGTAGTCCCTTTCTCTTCCTCTATGCAAGGCTCTAGAAGAATTTCTGGGCTCCCCCTCAAATGGGAGTACAAGAGCCTTTTTATAGGTGTTAGGAGGGAGGAGTTTTACATGGTTTTCAGATGTGGGACTAAAGAAAATACTAAGGACTAAAAGATGGATGGATGAGATGGAAAGATCACAAGCAGATAAAGAAAATACAAATTCTTCCTCTTGAAGTATTTTCAAGTATTATATTTTTTTCCTTTAATTTTCAGATCCATCTGCTATCATGAGCGTCCGTCTGTCCCCACGAACCCGCCATGCCATGTGCCTGATGCCGTGCATCCGCTGTCGCGCCCCCGCTGCCGTGCGTCCGCTGCCGCACGCCCGCGCTGTTTACGCTCCTTTTTGATTACAAAAAAAAAACTTTTATTTCTTTACAATGACGTCTATATCCTTTTTGGATTTCTTGCATAGTATCTTTATTTTCTATAATACCGTATGCATCCTTCTTTTATTTAAATTTTATTTTAAGTCCAATTTTCTTCAAACTTGAGTCTTTTTGATCTACGAATCGGACTCTTTGTATCGACGATCACCTTTCCTATAAAATATAAAAAGAAGCATCAAATTTTTAATAAATAAAATAAATTAAATATATTTTTTTGCTTTAAATGACTTAAATTAAGTGTTTATCACACCCTCCAACTTGAATTTTGCTCATCCTCGAGTAAAATAGATATACCAGCATTGTTTACCGACTTGATCTTGAATAAAAAGTTAGGTTAGGCATCCCAAAAGGTAGATGATACCTGGTCAGACCATTAAAGCGATACTTCATTGGATTATCAATTTGACCCAATTAGTGGCTGAGTATTAACTAAAAAAATTTCAAGAGCTTTTCTTTCACCAACTCCCCACTTTACTCTTTAAATCCTCTAACTTAATGTGAGAGAGGTTTATTATCTTCTTACAATTTAGTCCCCTTATTGTCCACTATTATTATTATTATTATTATTATTATTTTAACATTGCCCATCTTTTTATGCGAACCACAATGCTTACTTAGGCGAAGGGGTCCGGTTACTCAGTAGGAAACCAATATTTTTTTTTTAAATAAAATTTTAAGAAAAATTTTTGCATATCTCGACCTTTCCACCCAATCTCTCATGAAGTAGATTCTTTATTGAGATCAGTAAGAAGAGGGTTGTAGAATCACTCCTAAAATTTGGTCTAGTCTAAACCCTACCATTCATTGGGTTTTCTTAATAATTTATTCCTCAATATCTCTAAAATTATCTTGACCGTTAATCATTTATTGATTAGGATGCCTAATTGACTCTTAATCTAAATAACATTCGGATACACAAAACTAATTATTTCTGACCATACTCGAGGATTTGATTAATTTTCTTCCCCCCTAACTTAATCTACATTGTTCTCAATGGAGTAGGAAAGTAAAGAAAATAAAAGGAGAGAGTGCACCTGGGATAATTTTACTTCGAAAGTTGAAGATAGCTTCATTGATTAATAAGCTCTTGTTCTAAATTCCTGCAGCTACAGTAAAAAAAAATATGAAATCATTGAGTTGCCTCCCAACAAGTGCTAAGTTTTATGTCTTCAGCCAGACGTCAAGTTTATTATTCATTATAAAGTGGATCACACAGGTAGATGGTGTCGATTCATTCTTTATGTGCAATTTCATCTACATATGTCTTCAGACGTTGGCCGTTTACCTTAAATATATTGCCATTCCGGGGGTCATGAATTTCAATTGCTCCATGTGGGAATATTTGTGTGACAATGAAAGGTCCATCCCATCGGGATCGAAGTTTATCGAAAAAAAGACGTAACCTGGAATTGAAAAGCCATACCTTTTGATTTAGCTCAAATGATTTTCTATAGATATATTTGTCATAAAATACTTTGGTTCAAGTTTTGTTAATTCATGAACTCTCGTATGCATCATTGTGAAGTTCTTCCAGTTATTTGATTTGCAACCTTCGATTAGAACCTGCATTCTTCATGTTAAAATTAAACATTCGTATGGCCCAGAGTGCACGATGTTCTAATTCAACCGACAGATGGCAAGCTTTGCCATAAACTAATCGATAGGGTGACATACCGATAGGGATTTTAAAAGCTGTACGGTAAGCCCATAATGCATCATCTAAGCGAAGAGACTAATCCTTTCTATCGGGCCTAACCGTCTTTTCTAGGATATGTTTAATCTCCCTATTTGACACCTCTATCTGACCATTAGTTTGGGGGTGATATGATGTGGCCACTTTGTGTGTAATATTATATTTTTTCATAAGTGCTTCAAAATGTTTATTCGTAAAATGAGTCCCCCCGTCACTAATGATCATCCTTGGGAAGCCAAATCGACTAATGATGTTTCGTTGGATAAAACTAGTTACAACTTTATTATCATTAGTCCGTGTAGCTATTGCCTCCACCCATTTTGACACGTAATCAACTGCCACCAGAATATATTCAAATCCAAATGAGGCTGGAAAAAGTCTCATGAAATCAATCCCCCAAACATCGAAGATTTCTACTACTAAAATGGGGGTCAGCGGCATCATATCCTTCTTGGATAAATTTTTTATTTGCTGACATTGCAGACAACTTTGACCAAATTCATGTGCATCCTTGAAAAGTGTTGGCCAATAAAACTCACTCTGCAGTACTTTTACTGCAATTTTTCTTCCACTAAAATATCCCCCACATGTTGAAGAATGGCAAAAAGTGAGAATACTTTGGAATTCACTTCCAGGGATAGAACGGTGAATAATTTGGTCAGGACAGTATTTGAATAGTTCAGGTTCCTCTCAGAAATAATGTTTAATTTATGAGAAAAATCGATCCTTTTCTTGTTTTGTCTAGTGAGAAGGTACTTGTCCTGTTGACAAGTAATTGACAATATGGGCAAACCATGGAGGACGGCTAGAGAAGATTGCGAAAAGTTGTTCGTTAGAAAATTTCTCTTTGATCTCATCTATGCCTATCGTGTGTTCAACTAAGATCCTGGAGATGTGATCAGCTACCACATTCTTGAAACCCTTCTTATCTCGAATTTTCATATCAAATTCTTGTAAAAGAAGGATCCATCTGATCAAACGTGGTTTAGTATCTTTCTTTGAGAGGAGATGTTTCAGAGCTGCATGATCAGAGTAAACTAGAACCTTAGACCCTAACAGATATGAGCAAAATTTTTCAAAAGCGAACACTACTGCTAGTAGCTCTTTTTCTGTTGTGGTGTAATTTAATTGGACATCGGAAAGAGTCTTGCTAGCATAATAGATCACATATGGCTCCTTATTGATTTTTTGGCTTAAGACGGCACCTATTGCAAAGTCAGAGGCATCACACATAATCTCAAATGGAATGGACCAGTCAGGGGGTTTTATTATGGGTGTTGTTGTCAGGGCTATTTGTAATGTATTGAATGCTTTCAAACAGTCTTCGTCAAAGACAAATGGTGTGTCCTTGGCCAACAGATTGCACAGGGGTCTTGAAATCTTGCTAAAGTCTTTGATGAAGTGTCTATAAAATCCGGCATGACCTAAGAAGGATCGTATTTGTCGGACCGAAGTAGGGGGTGGTAGTTTTGAAATGACCTCAACTTTGGCTTATCTACCTCGATCCCTCTTTCAGAAATAATATGTCTTAATATAATTCTTTTCCACACCATGAAATGGCTCTTTTCCCAACTTAGGACAAGATTTGTCTCCATACACCGTTTAAGAACTTTGGAAAGATTATGGAGACAATCCTCAAAGGTGGTTCCAAATACAAAAAAATCATCCATAAAAATTTCAAGATATTTGTCCACCATATCCGAAAAAATGGTCAGTATGCACCGTTGAAATGTAACAGGTGCATTGCAGAGCCCGAATGGCATACGCCGTAAAGTGAAGGTGCCATAGGGGCAGGTGAAGATAGTCTTTTCTTGATCATCCAAAAATATAGGTACTTGATTGTACCCTGAATAACCATCAAGAAAATAGAAAAAACTTTGTCCTGCTAATCGTTCTAAGATTTGGTCGATGAAGGGCAATGGAAAATGATCCTTCCTAGTAACGACATTTAGTTTTTTATAATCTATGCATATTCGCCATCCAAATGATATGCGAGTGGGAAGCAGTTCACCTTCTTCATTCTCAACCATAGTAATACCTGATTTCTTAGGTACTACTTGAGTGGGACTGATCCATTTACTATCAGATATGGGGTAGATGATTCCAGCATCTAACTACTTTACCACCTCTTTCTTTACTACTTCATGCATGTTTGGGTTCAATCTCCTCTGCATTTCTCGATGGGGTGTGGCATTTGCCTCAAAATGAATATGGTGCATGCAAATGGAGGGGTCAATTCCTTTTAAATTGGCAATGGACCAACCGATAGCCTCTTTGTGTTTCTTCAGAATACCAACCAATTGTGCTTCCTGAATCGGGGTCAAGTCTGATGCAATGATTGCCGGAAGGGTGTCATTGGGTCCTAGAAATACATACTTGAGCGTAGCAGGAAGGGGTTTCAATTCTAACATAGGTGGTGATTCTAAAGATGAAACTATTGGTGTACTGGCGAATGTGGGCAATGGCTCATACTTGATTATCTATGGAGGAGTGGTTTTATTGTGTGATGTATCCAACAAGGTGTTAACTTTTTTCATATATCCCTCAAAATCATACACTTCAAAGTGAGCCAAGCAAGTATCTAAGGGGTCTGGTGCTAGAATTATGGGTGTTGCATCTTCTATAATATCTTCTAGTGTATCTACTTCGAAGCAACTATCCATTGATGGTCCTTGGGAAGCACCAAACACATTCAATCTCAGTTTCTTATTCCCAAACGATACGTCCATGACTCCTGTCCTATAATTAATGCATGCATTTATCGAAGCTAGGAAGGGTCGTCCTAAGATAATGGGAATTTATCTTGGGTTGCCACTTAGTTCCATGTCGAGAATCAGAAAATCAACTGGAAAGTAAAACTCATCTACCTTGACCAAGACATCCTCAAGCATTCCACGTAGTTCCTTAATTGATCTGTCGGCTAACTACAGTGTGACTGATGTGGGTTTCAGTTCTCCAAATCTAAAAAGTTCATACACCGAACTAGGTAAAAGATTCACACTTGCCCCTAAGTCCAGAAGAGCTTTTTCAATGTGATAATCTCCTATAACACAGGAAATGATGGGGGCTCCTGGGTCCTTAAGCTTTGGAGGAGTGGCATGCTGGAAGACAGAACTAGCTTGTTCAGTGAGGTATACTTTCTTTGGGATTTGTGATCTAGATTTACGTTTTTGGATGCACAAATCTTTCAAAAATTTGGCATAAACAGGGACCTGTTTGATTGCGTCTAGAAGGGAAAGATTAATTTGGCCTTGCTTAAACAATTTCAACATCTCGTCGAGTCTTCCTCCCTTCTTATCTGCAGGAATAGAGGCTTTCAGGGCATCCAAAAATGGAGCTTTAGGCAAGTAAGATGATTCCGATGCAGTTAGTTCATTCTCTATTTTAAGGTCCTCCTTGTTCTTGGGTGATTTGGCATCAGTTAGAGGTTTAGGGTCGGTCTCATTGGTTTTACTAGTGTGTTCAATGACCTTCCCACTTCTCAGAGTCATGATTGATTTGGCATGTTCAGAAAAAGCTTCTGGGGTATTAGAGCTCTCAATCACAAATTGCCCTCTTGGGTTGCTCTCGGGTTGGTTAGGTAATTTTTCTCCTTTCCTCCTACTGAATGCAGTCGCTAGTTGACCTATTTGGGTCTCTAGCTTAGCAATGGATTGTGTGTGGGCGTTAAGGGTCTGAGTGTTGACTTCTAATCATTCTAGTACTTTCATAACTTTTTCCTCAAAAGTTAAGCTATGACCAGTAGTAGACGGTTGAGGAGCATTTTGAAATTGCTGGTATGGTCCATGCCTATATGTTGGGTCCTGATATTGAGGTCGAGGTGCGGCAGGGCCAACCACTGATTGTGGTCTCCAAGAAAAATTTGGATGGTTTCTCTAGTCGGGGTTATAAGTGTTCGAATATAGATCGTTTCCTGATCTGCGAGCTTGTTGGACTTGAGCTTGCTGAACCTGCTCGTACACAAACTCAGGAAATTGAGGTGCGGCTGGGCATTCACTAACAAAATGGTTCGGATTTGCACACAATGCACAAACTTCTTGGATTGGGTTAGGTCGAATCGGGGATTGTCCAGTATTTAAAAGACGGTCTAATTTTTGGGATAGTTCATCTACCTTACTGTGGATATCCATGACGTTTCCAATCTGATAAATTCTACTTCTTTTTTATTGAAGCATGGGTTGTTCTCTAGAGGTGGCAGATATATGATGTAGGGAATTCTCACTAAGTGTTTCAAAAAGCTGCTAGACGTCATCCTCACTCTTTAGCATGAATGTCCCACCACATGATGCATCAACCATTTTCGATATTTCTCCGATAGACCATCATAAAAACACTGACAAAGTTGCCATTTAGGGACAGCATGGTGTGGACATTTACGAATGAGGTCCCTTAACCTTTCCCATGTCTCATGAAAAAGTTCACCCTCCAATTGGAAAAAACTAGTGATAGCTTTTCTAATTTGATTTGTTTTTCCAATTGGAAAGTATTTCTTGAAAAATTCTCTCTGAAGATGATCTCAAGTTGAAATAGTTATAGAGTCTAAGGAGTTTAACCAATGCTTGGCTTTGTCCTTAAGTGAGAAAGGGAATAATTTCAACCTAAGGGCATCATCGGAGAAGTTTTAGATTTTTACTGTGGAACAAATTTCAAGAAATTCATCCAAGTGTTTGTATGGGTCCTCGTTACTAAGTTCATAAAATGATGGCAACATTTGAATAATGCTAGACTTAATCTCATATTGGGTAGCTTCTACTGGAGGTGCTTGAATGCATGGAGAGTAGGTATACAAGGATGGAGTGAAATATTCTCTCAATGAGCGTGGAGGATTAGCCTCACCAGGTGCAGCCATGTTTCTAACTCAGATAGTCCTAAGAGTCTTTTCTAATTCTTCGTCTAATGGTTGCAAGTCGGGTTTTAGTGATCATCGACCTAACATGCAACTAAAAGGTCTATGTAGGACTATCCTAGTCTGTTAAGAATTTTTTTTTATTAAGAGGAGAAGAGAAGAGAGAAAAGAGTTCTAAAGAAGATATCCTAAGAAGTCCTAAAACTAATAGAAGAATTAGTTGTGGTTAGATTTTAATTACAATCAAGTTAGCATGCAGTGGACTCTCTATCCTAAAGTTACCCTAGTTCTAGACAGCTCCTAACTGTAGTTAGCCTTCAAGCCCTCTAAGTCGGAGCTTGACCAACCAACTGACCAGATAAGTGTAAGGTCGGTGGGAGTCCCCCCGTTGCTTTCCTTAGACACCAATTAAATTGGCCAGATCAGCGAACGAAACCAATTAAAAACCACCTTCCTTCAGGCCCAGTCGTCCCGCAAACCACTTGTCTAGACACCAGTTAGCTGACCAAGTCTAACCTGGTTCAACTCTCAGGGTCACTTGTCCTAATGAGCTCGAAATCCTTAGGGATCAACATCTAATTAATTTTAGATTAAGGTCTAGGTTATACAAATGCAAGGGAGTGATTTGTGGGCCAAGGAAGGGTGATCAAATCCCCACCTTATCTTAGTTAATGGATTGCATCCTTAAAGTTAATTATGGAGATGCAATGCAAAGAAACAAGATGTCCAATCAAGTTAAAAATTTTTATATTTGAGGTTATGCTATTTTAGTTAAGTGTTATGAAATGTCAGTGACTTTTTTTTTTAATTCAACCTTGCTAAGATCTCCAGCAACGGCGTCAAATTTTGATGCATAGTCGTTGATAGCACCAAAAATAACTCTACTCACTACGTAGGTAGGATGAGTCGAGATCGTATCCTCAGGGATCTTGGGCTAAGTTGAGATTGCAAAATAAAAGAAAGAAGCATTGTTTTGAATTAGAAAATAAATTATCTTAAAATTGATGTAATTAGAAAATAAAGAGCTCGGGAGTTTTGAATTAATTTTGCACTAGTAGAGTTGTATCTTTTTTTTTTAATTAAATAGATACGATTAATCTTAGAAAAAATATCTATCTTTCCTCGGTACATCTCGTACCCGTAGATCACGGTGCATCTTCAGAAAGTACTAGGTAAACAACTCTTCTTTCCTCGGCACACCCCATACCCGTAGATCGCGGTGCGTCTCCAGAAAGTAAAAGTTGTTACTAATATTAATCTAACAGGAAAGCATAAATAAAAGTATATGAAATAGAGCAAATAAAGAACTCATGATGATTTAAAAAGCATAATCTTTATTGCATATAAAGAAATATAAGAAAGTTTAGAACAATAAACTCACTCTGTGTCGTTACAAAATTTTTTCTCCACTCCAGAGACTGCTAGCCTAGCTGCTCATAGAGTAGTCCCTTTCTCTTCCTCTATGCAAGGCTCTAGAAGAATTTCTGGGCTCCCCCTCAAATGGGAGTACAAAAGCCTTTTTATAGGTGTTAGGAGGGAGGAGTTTTACATGGTTTTCAGATGTGGGACTAAATAAAATACTAAGGACTAAAAGATGGATGGATGAGATGGAAAGATCACAAGCAGATAAAGAAAATACAAATTCTTCCTCTTGAAGTATTTTTCAAGTATTATATTTTTTTCCTTTAATTTTTAGATCCATCTGCTATCATGAGCGTCCGTCTGTCCCCACGAACCTGCCATGCCACGCGCCTGATGCTGTGCGTCCGTTGCCGTGCGCCCGATGCCGCGCATCTGCTGCCGCGCGCCCGCACTGTTTACGCTCCTTTTTGATTACAAAAAGAAACTTTTGTTTCTTTACAATGATGTCTATATCCTTTTTGGATTTCTTACATAGTATCTTCATTTTCTATAATATCGTATGCATCTTTCTTTTATTTAAATTTTATTTTAAGTTCAATTTTCTTCAAACTTGAGTCTTTTTGATCTACGAATCGGACTTTTTGTATCGACGATCACCTTTCCTGTAAAACATAAAAAGAAGCATCAAATTCTTAATAAATAAAATAAATTAAATATAATTTTTTGCTTTAAATGACTTAAATTAAGTGTTTATCAATTATTATTGAAAATTTAATACTTCTTATCCTCTTTTACAGGAATTGAGAGGTTAAGCTAATCAAGATCCAAATTGGTTTAAACCCAAAGTAAAATTAAAGAACCAAGAAGCTAAAAGCAACCAAATTGAAGGGCTGATCAAATAAAAAAATAATCCAATGGCTTAGAAGTAATGCTCCACTCGATGGTCAAGATTTATGATGCCAACTCATGAAAATCCTAGAGATACCAAGATCCAAGGGATGAAAAGCTACCTCCTCTTAATCAAAGGCTATCACTGAAGGTGCCACATAAAGCCCTCACACTAAAAACCCAATGCCCTCTCTTCCTTCATGTTAAAAACAAATTAGCACCCCTTCTTGCACTCCAACTTCTCCCTCAATTGATCTATTGATTAAATCCCAACCCTTCATTCACTTAGGTGCCTCACATATTCACTTAAAAACCCTAGCCACCCTTATTCCCATCTCTAATTCTTAGTCCCACATTGCCTAATCAAATAAACTTCATACCTCTTAGCACTTATAAATAAATCCCAATACATCAACCTAGAGATCATCCAAGAATCAAGTCATCCCTCTTCTTCTTTTTTCTTACATGCTACCAAGCCTTAAGAACGGCTCCTCTCTTTCTCTTATAAGCCTCCATGCCTCTGATCTTCTACCTTGGTGTTGTCATCTCTTTCCCCTCCTTCCACCGCTTACTACAACTTCAAGGGGTTGCCAAAGGTCTGAATTTTAGAGGAGCTTGAAGCCAAATGAAGCACCATCAATGCCAAGGATGATCCCTGTGACCATAAGCGGTTAAAACTCTTCCGTCTTAGGGAGAAGATGACTTCTTTTGTAAATTAGATTTGCTTTTTCTTAATCTATCTTTTATGTACTCTTTTTCATGCAAGAATAAAAGAATTTTTTTTTTCAATATATGCTTGTGCTTTTATTTAATGTGAATGATTAGATTATTAATCTAAACAATCTATCTCCTTTGAAGATGTACTGTGATTCGAAGGATATGATGCATGCTCAAGAAAGAAATAGGTTATTTTAGGATTTGATCTCTTACCGTTTCTTTATAAAATCTCTTGGGATAATCTATGCTCATAAAAGGACAGACCGTGATCTGAAGGATATGGTTCGTACTTAGATAGAGATAGATTATACTCAAAAGTCATTGATAATAAGCTACCCTTGCATAATCTTGAGTACTAAAATCTATTTTGCAAAAGAATGATTCATAATCCCTAAGATCTTTCTTGCTTGACCACCTCTATCATTAATTTAGAATTTATTTTCCTTATTTACTCAGTGTCTAAAGTTTTTTTTTAAACAATGATTTTAGTGCACATAAAATTTTGAATTTTTTCTTGCTTTATGCTTCAAACACGACCACCTAAGATCTCTGTGGATCAACCTGACTCATCTTGTTCAACAGAGCTAGGAGTTCGATAAAAATAGTATCTTTGATTGTTCTAGTAACAAGAGCATATCAGATTTTAGTGCTGTTGCCAAAGATCTTGGCATGATTATTTCGAAAAGAAAACATAATTTTTTTTTTCTCTATTGCCTTCTTTAATTTTATTGCTTTTTTAGTTAACTGCTTTAATTATTCTTGCTTTTATTTCAATTGCTTTATTTTTTAGCTTGCCTTTTATTCTCTTGACCTAAAACAAGAAAAAATATAAATATTTGCTTATTTGCTGAATTGCTTTAGTTTATTTTCCTTTTATTCTCAAGTTGACTTCTAGCCTAATTCAAGTTTTCCTTTTATTTCAATTGCTTTAAATATTCAAAAAGAAAAAAGAAAGAAAAAGATAACATAGCATAAGAAGTTAACTAATATAGAAAAACCCAAAAAAAAAAGACAAAAAAATTCTTTTAAAATATTCTACTTTTATTTGGACACCTTGCTTTATTTACATTTGTATTTTCATAATTAATCTTAGGGAACAAATCTATTAATAAAATAAGATGGAGATTTGATCACCCTTCCGTAGCCCATAAATCACTTTCTTGCATTTGCATAACCTAATCCTAATTTTTAAAATTAATTAGATGTCAGCCCCTAGGGATCTCGAGCTTACTAGGACAAGGGACCCTAAGAATTGGACCGAGTTAGGGTTGATTAGTTAACTGATGTCTAGAAAGATGGTTTAGGGTCAAGATCCCGAAGGAAGATGGTTACTTATTAGGACTGTTGTGAAAGCATAGGAAGCCTCCCACCGACTTTACACTTATCTGGCTAGATAGTTAGTTAACTTTTGACTTGGAAGGCTCAAAGGCAACCTTGGCACAGTTAGAAGCTGTCTAGGTCTAGGCTAACCCTAAGTTAGAGTCTAATTTTATTGGTAAACTTGTTTGAAAAAAAATGAATTCAAATTAACATGGATCCTGACCCAATTAGGACTTCTAACCTTAGTTAATCTAGAATTCTGAGGAGTCCTAATCCAATCGGACCTCTTCATTTCAGTTAACTAAGAACCCTTCAGACCTAAGTTCTCTAGTTTTTAAGAGTCCCATTCTAATTTGGACTCTTAATTTTAGTCACCTAGGACTTATAAAAAAAAAGAGCAAAAATAATTGAAAATCTTCATCCATCTTTTTGGAAACGAACATCCGGACGATTGGTTAGAACTGAATTAAACCCTATATCAAGTTCAGTAGATTGTAAGGACACTATGAGCAAAATAGATCAACCACAAGCCCTGAAGGACTTGTGTTATCCAATTGGATTAGTCCAACCCTCCTATATTAAAGTACCCCAGACAAATGCAAAGTTCAAAATAAAATCCCAAATTATAAACATGTTGCTCAAATTCATCGAAATTGAAGACGCATACATCTTTATGAGTGAATTGGAGGAAGTATGCACCATGATGCAGCTCCAACAACTCACTGAGAATACTGTAAAACTTAGGCTAATCAATTTTGCCCTCAAGGATAGTACTAAAAAGTGGTTATACAGTCTCAACCAATTCATAGTGACATGGAAAGCTTTTGTTAAAGTATTCTTGAGGAAAATTTTTTCCCATTACAAGACTGTCAAATTTAGAAATGAGATTAATCAATTCTGTCAATTAGGGGGAGATCCTTTTGGAAATACTTTGATCACTTTAGGAACTTTTTAAGCCAATGCCCATACTAAGGAATTGAGACTTAAAGACTGTGCCAAATTATTTGTGAGGGACTAGATCCAAACTCCAGAATAATGTTAGAATCAATGTGTCAGGGTCAGTTCATGAATAAGGAGCCTATAAAAGCCTGGCAATTTTTAAAGGACCTAGCAGAGAAGAGCTTACAATGGTCAGTAACTAGGGAGCCTGAATGACCCACACCTTTAAGAGGTGGAGTACATCAAGTTCAACCTACCCTAGCTGCCAGGTCAAAATTGCTATCTTGGTTTGAAGAATTGAAGCCTTAGAACTTCAGGGACACACCCAGTTGAACCAAGTTTCAACATTCACTTGAAATGGGTGTAATGCCACCAACCACATAATGGAAGAATGTCCCTTCTTGATGGGCCTAATCAGGAATGAAGTAGCATAGGTCAACGCTGCTTCTCACAGATCCACAAATGATCCCTATGTACCAACGTACAACCCAGGATGGAGGAACCACCCGAACTTTTTCTGATCATAAGGGTTAAACTCAAGTAGACCTACCCTCAATCAGCCCAACCCTAGGCCTACTCAATCATTGAATAACCCACTAGGCTTCAACAATAATCAAAGGCTTAATACATTGGAAAAAGGATTAGAGGTTTTGGTGAAATCAACTTCTAACAGCACAACTACCTTCAATGATTTCATGAAAATCATGCATAATTTCATGCAAACCATGGGCCAGATTTTGACAGCCAATACCCAAGTGATGGTTTGATTGAAAATGCAATTAGGACAGTTGGCTACCACCTTCAATGAAAGAAAAAATAAAAAATTATCAAGCCAACCAAAACCTAACCCAAGAGCCCAAACCGATCAACAATCCCAAACTGAAGGTCGATTCAACCATGTAAATATTGAAAATTATGTCTCAAAGTCAATCGTCAGTCTGTTGATGGTTGTACTTATCATTATAATTATATATAAATTATTAAATTAATAAATATTATTTAATTTTTTCATCACTGTGTACATCTCATTTTGAGCTCCTGTTATGTGATGAAGTCTTTAGGACTATTTGATTCGATATAGGAGGATATATCGTTTAGTTCTTAAATGAGTTCGCGATCAAATGATATACTAGTACTAGAACGATAGACATATCAAGTGTAGGTCATTGTATGTCATATAGGTTAGTTGTCCTCTTAACCAAAGAGTGTGGAGATGCTGGTATGGCATGCAGGTAAAATATAGGAGTATATTTCACTGAACGTGATCAACTCTGGAGCACTCTACTATCAAGAGTCACTCCAAAGGGATATAGGTATAAGTGTCCCTCCGATCTGAGATCACCACGGTGACTTGCAAGCAACTCACTATGCTTTAGTGTTGGACTATCTGAATTTTTAATTCAGCGATGAAAGGTTTCTGGGCATAGTCAAGTACTTGTGAAGTCAGTGTGTGAGTCAAGATAGAATTGATCCCTCCGAATAAGTAGGAGTTAATATATCAGTATATTTTAATTCAGTAAAATCTTGACCGAGGTAATCCATATGATAGATTTTGAAAATTAAAATATAATGTGGATAACCATATCAGGATTAGCAGTTAAACACTAGGTCACTTTGAGTATTTTGGTCAAAGAGATGAATTATACGGTAACTATATTCAAAAAAGTTCTTGAGTATTGCTTAGCATACTTTTGACCTATCCGGACGTCGGGTGCCATTGCTAGATGGTTACTCTGATTGGTACAGAAATCAGTTTCTATGCTACTGACTTAGGTTCGAACCTATGGAGTCATACACATTAGAAGTTTTTCTTTGATCACATGGCTAATCTGAAGAGTCCCAATCAATGGAGACTCTGGTGAAGAGTCCCACTTGACGGAGACTCTGCTGAAGAGTCCCACTGGACGGGGACTCTAAAGAAGAGTCCCACTAGACTTGGACTCTATCTTTAATGGAGGATTAATTAATAATTAGATCACTAATTAGCTCAATTTGATTGAGTATTAAAGTTTGGATCAAGTCTGATTGAATTTGATTCAATCAAGTCAAGTCTGATTAGATTATGAGATGACCTAATCAGTAAGGGAGAAATGATCCTCATTTGATCGGATCTATAGCTCAATTAATTTATTAATTTGATCAAATTTAATTAAGATTATAAGAGTCTAATTAGATTAGGTTTGTCATATTTTATTTGAGTCTAATTAGATTGGGTTTGAATAAAATCCAATTGGTTAAACCTTAGACTCCCAAATGAGTAGGATTCTATCCCTTGCACCATCTAAATTATCTCACACTTTTTTTTACCACACAAAATCAGTTTGTACATGAGAAAATCAAAAAATAATTCTTCTTTTGTCACTTATTAAGGATAGAAATTAGTTAATTTTGATTTGAATTCAAATTAGTTTGAATTTCAACTTAAAACTTTATCCATATCCTTCCACACGTTGGCTGCTTTTGAAGGGGTCTATTGTGTATGAGAAAAGGAGGTATTTCTAATTGATTTTCATGCCTAATTTTTTTTTGATAAGTTTCTCTTTAAGTTAGATAAGGGTAAAAAAATGTTGGAGTTAAATTCAAATTCAAAAGAGTTTGAATTACAACAAACTCCAGCCCTTATCCTATTTCATCTAGTTTATGTGACAACCATAAAAAGGCCATAATTTTGTGTACCAAAAGAAGAGAGCTCTTCACCATGAGATATCAGAAAGAAATAGGGTTAAATAAACTTCTTTGGGATGTGAGGATTGGGTGGGTTTCCTTTTTCCTTGGCATGAACAAAAGAGGAGACCGTTCTCCTCTTGGGTGAGAGATCTAAAACTATTCTAAATTTTTGGGTGAGAAAAAAATCAAAGAAAAGACAATCTTCATCTAAATTTTCTCCACCATCCAGCATTTTTCTTTGATCCATCTTTGATATCAAAAAAATTTGAGGTGATCAAAGAAGGAGATCAATTCAGATCTACCATCAGAAGCCGACTGCGCGAGCTAGCACTCTTGTGGAGGGCTGATCGGTTCGAGGAGCTTCTTGTGGACCATCTGTAGAGGTCAGATACTTGTGCGGCTGACATCAGTGAGAGATTCACACCATGCTTACCAATAGTAGAGATCATCAATCCATGAAAAGGTGATGAGTTCTGAACTCTATCGACATAATCTAAAGGTTTGATCAAATTTAGGATATCGATGTGATCGATGCAGATTCTATTTTATTTCAGATTTTATATATAAATTTTTTATATCATAGATCTTTTTTGATAGTTTAGATCTTATCTAAAGTATGTTTAGAAGATTAAAATATTTAATCTTTTATTATTTCACTGTAAAATTTTAAAAATACATGCTTTGAACTACCCTTTTTTTTTTTCATATGGTATCAGAGCAAGGTCTCTTATGACATAAATTTTTTTGCATATAATCTAATTTTAAGTATTTAGATTAGATCTAAATAGTTAATTTTGAATCTAAGTAGTACAGTAATCTGATTGGATAGATCCTCATAGTCGTCTGATCATAGGAGAAATCAGGATTTCACTATCCTATTTATACATTCGATGGGATCTCCTATGGCGTGTAGGGGTGCTGTGCAGTCTTTTCCATGATGATGAATAATGAAAAAAAATTTAAAATTTTATTTTAGATTTAAAATAATATGTATTAGATTTGAAATTAAAATTTTGATCATTAGATGATTGATTATAAAAATATTTTATAAAATTAAAAATTATTTTCAAATATCGAACCCAAACCCATATCAATCCAAAACTTAATTGAGAATTAAGCAATCTAGATTTGAGAATCAAAGATCTAAGGCATTAATTTCATAACTCATAGGTTAATGGGTTAGCTCAAGTAAAATCCATTTAACTGGGTTAGACCTAGGGTTAGAAATCATTGATAATAGACTATGTTAGTAGTTGATCAAATCTAATTAAAAGTTAATTCTGATCGGATCAATTTTTTTTCTTGATCAATTTCAATAGTTGTAGTTGGTCAAGTTTATATCTTTGATTAGACCAATATGGACTTTGATCGTAGCTCTGTGGTCGAATCCAAGTCTTCCATGTCTTTGATTAGACCAATATGGATTTTGATCGTAGTTCCATGGTCAAATCCAAGTCTATAAGTTGATCAAATTGAAAATGACTAACTAGTTAGTGTCTAAGGTAAGTATGACAGTTTTGATCGATTGTCATTAGTTGGGAGCTACTCACATAGATTGAGTCTATGTCGAGTTAATGACATATCCCTCCCATTGATCTCACTTATCTGACCAATATGGTGAATCATGTTTTGATTAGATCACTTAATGATGGGAGTTAACCCATGCTAACTAGAAAATCAGTATGATTGATTTAGGTGTTCCTAGTTCAACTTGTCTTGAGTCCTCTTTATGACTTGGTGAAGCCAGTAGGAGGATTCATGACTAGTTGGCTGGACCAGCTTATGCCTGATCTTTTTAAATCTGACTTGGTGAAATCAGTAGGAGGATTAAGATTAACTGGTCAAGTCTCATCTCATCCCTCAATTCAACTAATTAAATCCTCTAAAATTGTTAAATCCCTAAAATGAAATAGTTATAGTGATAACTAGATCATAGCCTCCCATTAAGTTGGGTGATAATGAGTCCAATGATTTAGGTGATCATTGGAGGCACCACACGTCTGGTGCTCATCTGGCTGTCAGAATTATCATTCATAATATATTGTTTTAGTTGTATCTTTCTGATGATGGTCAGGTTGGCCGAGCCACACTCGAGCTTGGTCACTCATTTGTTAGATACACTAAATTTTAGAATGTTAATGGTTGGACCTAACCAGAATCTTCAGTAGAGATGCCACACGTCTGCTAAAGAGGTGTTTAGGACAAAATTGAATATTAAAAATTATTTGATAAAATAATTGGTTAAGAATCTACCTGTGGGTACACAATGATTGGTCAAGCCACACTCGGGCCCATGTGCAGTCCATGTGGATTCTAATATCCACTAAGGAATTAGTGTAATTCTTTGAATTGAAGGTCAAGGCTATCAATTCGAATAAAATAGTGGAAGAATCTTTAGACTAAAATCTATCTTTAGGCTTAATCAATTCATATACTAATTAGGTTATAGTTTTTCTTTTGCAGTTATGGCCACCACCATGTCGCTCCGATCACTATTGGATAGTGATAAATTGATGGGATCAAATTTTGATAGCTGGTATCGAAAGCTCAAAATAGTTCTAGAGCACGAATGGATCTTGTATGTATTGATAGATCTGGCACTCAAGGAGCCATCTCTGAATGTGCATAGCACAGTCAGAGACACTTATCAAAAGTGTCTCAACGATCGAACTATGATTAGTTGTATTATGCTGGCGGTGATGAATGATGAGTTTAGCCGTCGTTTTGAGAATACTCAGCCACAGGATATGTTGCAAATGTTGAACGAGTCCTTTGGCACACCCGACGACATTGAGAGGCATAAGAGTAGTTGTGCCATCTTCAACACTCGAATGAGAAAAGGAGAATTAATCACTGATCATGTATTGTACATGATCGAGATGATTGAGCGCCTAAGCAAGCTCGACTTTCTCCTACATGAGCAGTTGGAGAAAGATGCTATTTTGAACTCTCTGTCCAAGTCCTACCTCCCTTTTCTTACTCATTTTTGAATGACAAAGCCTGTAGTTAACTACTACGATTTACTGGGGTTACTGCAAAACTTTGAGAAGGATCACCAGCTCCAAAAGAAGTTGGTGAATGTTGTGAGAGGGTCTTCTTCTGGACGTCGATCCTTTAAGAAAGGAAAGAAGAATAAGAAGAACAAAAAAAGGGTGCAAAGTGCTGGGGCACCCAAACCCAGTCAGACCAAAAAATCCAAGTCCGACCAGAGTCAGGCAGAATGCTTCTACTACGAGAAGTAGGGGCTCTAAAAAAGGAATTATCTTCAATACATTGCCTCCCTAGATACGAACAGATCGAGAAAGAAGCAAGTTGTTGCTGTTGCTGGATAAGATAATTATATGATAACATCTTATAATTTCTCAATTTGTGATTTTACTACCTGGATATTAGATACTGGAAGCCCTTTTAATATTTGCAATTCATTACAGGGTCTGCAGGTCAGTAGGAGATTAGAAGAAGGTGAAAGATTCTTTAATGTTGGAGATGGAAGACCAGTTCTAGTTCTAGCGTTAGGGACTATTAAGCTTGTATTCAAGTCTAATGTAATTATTCTAAGTGAATGTCACTTTTGTCCTTTCTTTTTATTGAATATTATTTCTGTAGGCCTTTTGGCTATGTACGATTATGAAATTTTAATAAAAAAAATAATTTTAATATCATTATAAATAGTGTTAATGTGATGAATGGATAACTGAACAATAGTATTTACATATTATCACAATCTGTTAGTGTAATGTACACATCCAACAAACATCATAGAATTAATGATGTCTCTGATATCTACCTTTGACATTGTAGGTTAGGTCATGTTAACAAGAATAGAATAAATAGGTTGACACAAGAAAAAATTCTCGAAGTTAGTGATTGTGAATCACTCTCAATCTGTGAGTCCCATCTTCTTGAAAAAATGATCAAATCATCTTTTACTGAAAAAGGTGAGCGAGCCAGTGAAGTTCTAAGTCTGATACATACTGATGTATGTGGACCTATGAACACTAGTGCCAGAGGTGGATATTGTTATTTCATTATATTTATAGATAACCTATCGTGGTATGGGCACGTTTACTTAATGACACGTAAGTCAGAATCATTTGAAATATTAAAATAATTTTATAATGAAGTAGAGAAACAAACTAAAAAAAATATTAAAACTCTTTAGTCTGATCGAGGAGGAGAATACCTCTTTAGTGACTTTCTGACATACTTAGAAGAGAATGAGATTCTCTCACAATGGATCCCTCCTGAAACCCCACAGTATAATGATGTATCGAAAAGGAAGAATCGAATCCTGTTAGACATGGTTCGATCCGTGATGGGCTTTGCAAGTCTGTCGATTCTTTTGAAGATACGCACTCGAGTCGGCTTATTATATTTTAAATAAAATTTTGAGTAAGTCTGTAAGTAAAACACCACATGAGATATGGACAGGACGTAAGCCAGCACTCTCTCACTTAAGGATTTGGGGATGTCCGCCTTATGTCAAATGATTGAAAACTGACAAGCTTGGACCTAGGTCTGATAAATATCTATTTATAGGGTACCCAAAAGAGATCAAGAGATATTACTTCTACCTTGCTGACGAACAGAAGATGTTCGTCAGTAATAGGGCTGTCTTTTTAGAAAAAGAGTTCCTTGGTGAAGGAACTAATGTCTCAAAAATTAAACTTGATGAAGTTCGATCGGTAGAAGAACCGACATAATCTAGTAAACCCATGAGTTAGACTTGATTAGATCAAATTTGGAACCTATTATAGAAACATCTTTAAGGAGATCCGATAAAGTATCGCGTCAATCAGATAGATACTGTTGGGTACAAAATACCCCCTAGCCGAAGTTCGTGACGGGAGTGACCCTCTGGGGATCCAACTGACTTTCGACCTCTGGCAACGTCTCTTCAAACCTCCCAGGCGGTCGAGCCTCCACCACGCTCTCAAGTTTTGCCTACGGGAGCCGGACCTCGCCCATGACTTCACCTGCAGACTCCGCCTGGGGTCCTACGGGAGCCGGACTCCGCCCACGACTCCAGCTGTAGGTAAACTTCGTTCGGACTCCTACGAGAGCCAGACTTTGCCTCCGACTCCAATTGCAGGTAGACTTTGTCCGGACTCCTACGGGAGCCAGACCTCGCCCACGACTTCACCTGCAGACTCCGCTCGGGCTCCTACGGGAGCCGAACTCCGCCCACGACTCCAGCTGCAGGTAAACTTCGTCCGGACTCCTATGGGAGCCGGACTTCACCTCTGACTTTAATTGCAGGCAGACTTTGTCCGGACTCCTACGGGAGCCAGACCTCGCCCATGACTTCACCTGCAGACTCCGTCCGGGCTCCTACGGGAGTCGGACTTCGCCCACGACTCCAGCTGCAGGTAAACTTCGTCCAGACTCCTACGGGAGCCGGACTTCGCCTCTAACTTTAATTGCAGGCAGACTTTGTCCGGACTCCTACAGGAGCCGGACCTTGCCTATGACTTCACTTACAGACTCCACCCGGGCTCCTACGGGAGCCGAACTCCGCCCATGACTCCAGCTGCAGGTAAACTTCATCCAGACTCCTACGGGAGTCGGACTTCACCTCCGACTCCAATTGCAGGTAGACTTTGTCCGGACTCCTATGGGAGCCGGACCTCACCCACGACTTCACCTGCAGACTCCACCCGGGCTCCTATTGGAGCCGGACTCCACCCACAACTCCAGCTGCAGGTAAACTTCGTCCGGACTCCTACGGGAGCCGGACTTCGCCTCCGACTCCAATTGCAGGCAGACTTTGTCCGGACTCCTACAGGAGCCGGACCTCGCCCATGACTTCACCTGCAGACTCCGCCTGGGCTCCTACGGGAGCCGGACTCCACCCATGACTCCAGCTGCAGGTAAACTTCGTCCGAACTCCTATGGGAGCCGGACTTCGCCTATGACTTTAATTGCAGGCAGACTTTGTCCGGACTCCTACGGGAGCCGGACCTCGCCCACGACTTCACCTGCAGACTCCGCCCGGGCTCCTACGGGAGCCGGACTCCACCCACGACTCCAGCTGCAGGTAAACTTCGTCCGGACTCCTACGGGAGCCGAACTTTGCCTCTGACTTTAATTGCAGGCAGACTTTGTCCAGACTCCTACGGGAGCTGGACCTCGCCCACGACTTCACCTGCAGACTCCACCTGGGCTCCTACGGGAGCCGGACTCCGCCCACGACTCCAGCTGCAGGTAAACTTCGTCCGGACTCCTACGGGAGCCAGACTTCTTCTCCGACTCCAATTGCAGGCAGACTTTGTCTGGACTCCTACGGGAGCCGGACCTCGCCTACGACTTCACCTGCAGACTCCGCCAGGGCTCCTACGGGAGTCGGACTCCGCCCACGACTCCAGCTGCAGGTAAACTTCATCCGAACTCCTACGGGAGCCGGACTTCACCTCTGACTTTAATTGCAGGCAGACATTGTCCAAACTCCTACGGGAGCCGGACCTCGCCCATGACTTCACCTGTAGACTCCGCCCGGGCTCCTACAGGTGCCGGACTCCACCCACGACTCCAGCTGTAGGTAAACTTCGCCCAGACTCCTACGGGAGCCAGATCTCATCTCCAGCTCCAGCTGCGGGAAGACTCCACCTGGACTCCTACAGGAGCCGGGTCTTGTTCCCAATTCCGACTGCACAAAGACTTCGCCTGGACTCCTATGGGGGTCGGGCTCCACCCACGACTTCGCTTACAGGTAAACTTCGTCCAGACTCCCAAGGGAGCCGAACTTCACCCCTGACTGTGATTGCAGGTAGACTTCATCCGGGCTCCTACGGGAGCCAAACTTCATCCCCGACTTCAACTGCAGGTGGACTTCATCCGGACTCCTACAGAAGCCAGACTTCATCCCCAACTTCGACTGCAGGAAGACCTCATCCGAGCTCCTACAGGAGCCGGACTTCATTTCCGACCCCAGCTACAGACTCCAACCGAACTTTAGCCGAATAAGTCTGGATCCCTGGCAGGCCATAGTAACGGCCGTGATTCTGCTCCACTCCCTATGGCGGATCCTACGCGGCTCCATTACTCCCTGGCAGGCCGCAGTAACGGCCACAGCACTGCTCCACTTCCTGTGATAGATTCCACGTGGCTCCATCACTCTCGGGCAGGCCACAATAACGGCCACGATCTTGCTCCACTTCCCGCGATGGATACCGCGCGATTCTTCCATCCTCTGGCAAGTCGCGACAACGGACGCCGCTCCACTCCCCGTGGCAGACTCCACGTGGCACACCCCGGTGATAGCCATGGGTCTACTCCACTACTCTTTGCAACAAACTCTGTCTGACCCTGGGCAGCTCACTGCCAGACAGTTACAGATATCGCTATCAGTCTGCTGCTCCCTCCACCTATAAAAGGGGGCCCCAGATACGTTATTCTTTAAGCTCTATTTTTCTATCCCAAAACTCTGCTAAAATTTTCGTTCGAGCACTCCATTCTTGTTGAGGCAGAGAACTGACTTGAGCGTCGGAGGGTCTTGCCGAAGCAACCCCACCTCTGGTTTAGACTTCTTTTGCAGGTCCCGACGGTGATCGCGGCCCCCTCGACTCCAGCTTCTCCGACGCAGGTAGATTTTTGCACCAACAGGATTGGTGCTAGAGGAAGGGGCCTGTGTCTTCGCAGTACCCTTGTTCTTAAAGGAGTGCTCAACGGGACCGCCTCTGGTCATCTTCTCCGACATCCGCTCCTCCTTCCCCACTGGATCCTTGCCCGATGCCTTCTCGCGAAGCATCCACATGGCGACCCACGGCCTCCGCGGCCAAATCTCAGGCTCCGGCCTCACCTCTGGTTTTCCAGGCCCCACATCCTCCGACAATGGTCGACGGCATGGAGCGGTCGGACAATCGGCTTCCGACGAATTTCGCCCACACCATCTCGGAAGGATCCCGGTAGGAGGCAACCAACGTACTG
The DNA here is from genome assembly GCF_000442705.2 of Elaeis guineensis. Taxonomy (NCBI): domain Eukaryota; kingdom Viridiplantae; phylum Streptophyta; class Magnoliopsida; order Arecales; family Arecaceae; genus Elaeis; species Elaeis guineensis. The sequence continues at coordinate 37,362,942 of NC_025993.2, forward strand.
GCCGTACCCCCCAAGCGACAAAAGATTGAGGAGCCCATAACCTTCATTGAAGAAGATGCTCAGGGAGTTTAATTCCCTCATAACGATGCGGTTGTAGTTTCCTTGAATATAGCAAATTACGACGTCCGCCGCATTCTCGTCGACAATGGAAGTTCGACCGACATTTTATTCTATGATGCCTTTTCAAGAATGTCCATCCATGACGGCCATTTGAGGCCGATTAGCTCCCCTCTAGTGGGGTTTATCGGCGACGCTGTTCCGATGGAGGGAATGATAACTTTGACTGTGGCCGCAGGTCGATATCCAAGGCATTCCAGGGCTCTAGTGAATTTTCTAGTGGTGAAGGCACCGTCGGCCTACAACACAATCCTCGGCTGACCTAGCCTCAATGCTCTTCGGGCCATCGTGTCAATCTACCATTTGAAGTTGAAATTCTCCACCAACCAGGGGATCGGAGAGGTCCGAGGAGACCAAGCCCTGGCCAGACACTGCTACAACATAGCCTTGCAAAGAAGCGACCAATTCGACCCCTGTCCAGTTGATGGGCTGGATGCTCGCGACGACCTCACTAAAGAGAGGGGCGGTCCAATCGAAGATTTGGTATCGATCCCTCTGAATGACGAAAACATGGAGCATGTGGCGATGATCGGCTCCAACCTGGCGGAGGAGGTGCGGGCGCATCGCATCGATTTTCTATGAAAGAATGCGGACATTTTCGCTTGGGTTCCAGCAGACATGCCGGAGATTGACACGAAAGTCATGGAGCACCGTCTGACCGTTGATCCAAAGCATCGACCGACGAAAGAAAAAATTTGAGATCATGCACCAGAGAGGCAGAAGGCGATAGCCGAAGAAGTGGACAAACTCCTTAAGGCCGGATTCATTAGGGAAGTCAATTATCCTGATTGGATATCCAACATTGTCCTAGTCAAAAAAGCAAACGACAAGTGGAGGATGTGCATAGACTTCAAAAAGTTGAATAAGGCCTGCCCAAAGGACAGCTACCCCCTTCCCAGAATTGATCAACTGGTGGATGCGACCTCGGGCCATGAGCTCCTCACCTTCATGGATGCATTCTCTGACTATAATCAAATCAGGATGGCATCGGAAGATGAAGAAAAGACTGCTTTCATTACTAACTGTGGCCTTTACTGTTACAGGGTCATGCCTTTTGGCCTAAAAAATGCAGGCGCAACCTACCAGCGGTTGGTGAACAAAATCTTCAAGGAGAAGATCGGCCGCAACATGGAGGTCTATGTGGACGACATGCTCATAAAAAGCAAATCTTCCATGGACCACATCGCCGACCTCGAGGAGACCTTCGACGCCCTCCGAAAATATAAAATGAAGCTGAACCTGACTAAATACATTTTTGGAGTAACCTCGGAAAAGTTCCTGGGCTTCATGGTGTCGGGGTGTGGGATTGAGGCCAATCCAGAAAAAATTTGCACCATCCAGGAGATGACCGCCCCAAGGTCGATAAAAGAGGTTCAACGCCTTACAGGGAGAGTAGCAGCCCTGAATCACTTTGTCGCGAGGTCAGCCGAACGGTGGTTACCCTTTTTCTAAACTCTCAAGCAGTCGAAGAACTTCTGTTGAACCCCTGAGTGCCAACAGGTGTTTGAAGAACTAAGGAGCTACCTCGGCTCACCCCCGCTGTTGGCAAAGCTAGAGCCTGGAGAGGAACTATTTTTATACCTGGCGGTCTCTCCCATGGCCCTTGCGGCAGTCCTTGTCAAAGAAGAAGCAAAAGTCCAACGGCCGATCTACTACGTCAGTCGCACGTTGAGAGACGCCGAGACCAGGTATACCAAATTAGAAAAACTGACTTACGCCTTGTTGATTGCAGCCCAGAGGCTCCGACCCTACTTTCAAGGGCACACCGTAACACTGCTCACCGACCAATCGATCAAGGCGATTCTGCACCTGGCGGATGCCTCAGGGAGGATGGCAAAATGGGCGATCAAGCTCACAGAATTCGACATCAACTACCGACCTAGGCCAGCAGTGAAGGCCCAGATATTGGCAGATTTCATAGTGGAGTGTACTATCCCAGAGGAGGCCGAACCTGAGCAAGGCAAAATTGACGGCTTGAAGCCCCGACCGAACTCCCCCAAAGAAGAAGCAGATCCCTCTGATTGCTTTTGGGCCCTCTACGTGGATGGGTCTTCCAATATGTCAGGCACAGGTGCGGGCCTGATCTTGATCAATCTGGAGCGAATCATCGTGGAATACGCTCTGCGCTTCGAGTTCCCCGCAACGAACAATGGAGCAGAATATGAAGCTCTGATCGCAGGACTGAGGATCGCCAAAGAGCTGGGAATAGATCGGCTCTGGGTCCACAGCAACTCTCAACTAGTAGTGGGACAAGTCAACGAAAACTACGAAGCGTGGGAGGACAGCATGGCTAAATATCTTAAAAAGGTAAAGGAGCTCGCCTCCGCCTTCAGTAGCTTTGACATCAGGCAGATTCCGAGGTTGGAAAATATCATGGCCGACCTTCTTTCCAAGCTGGCAATGCTGGCTCCGATCGAATTACCCAAAGGTGTTCTGTTTGAAGTGCTCAAGTGTCTGAGTACGGAAGAATCACGGCCCGTGATGGAGATTGACCACGAGCCCAGCTGGATCGACCCACTGATAACATATCTTAGAGATGAGGTTCTCCCTCAGGATGCGAAAGAAGCTCGAAAGCTCCGAAATCAAGCCTCCCGATACATCCTTTATGAGGGCAAGTTGTACAAGAGATCATACTCTTTGCCCCTTTTAAAATATCTCCGACCTTCGGAAGCTGACTACGCCTTGTGGGAAGTGCATGAAGGAATCTGCGGAAGCCATCTGGGGGCTAGATCCTAATCCCACAAGTTGCTCTGCTAAGGATATTACTGGCCGACGATACACCATGACTTGATTGAGTACGTCAAAAAATGTGATCGATGCCAGAGATACACCAACATCCAGAGACAGCCCGCCACCGAGCTTACACCCTTGAGTGCCCCATGGCCTTTTGCGCAATGGGGGATGGACATCCTTGGACCCTTTTTCGTGGCGTCGGGGCAGAGGAAGTTCCTCCTGGTAGCGATTGACTACTTCACCAAATGGGTCGAAGCCAAACCACTGGCAAAAATCACAGAAGCTAAGATGAAAAATTTTATTTGAAAGTCAATCGTTTGCAGGTTCGGTCTGTCGAGAATCCTAATCACCGACAACGGGCGGCAGTTCATGGGAGCAAGATTCACCGAATTCTGTGAAGATCTAAATATCTCCCACAACTTCACATCAGTAGCCCATCCTCAGGCGAACGGCGAAGCTGAAGTGACCAACAGAACCCTGCTGCAAGGGATCAAGACGAGGCTTGAAAAGGTGAAGGGAACCTGGGCAGACGAACTTTATCATGTGTTGTGGGCGTATCGAACTACCCAAAGACTGCCCACGGGAGAGACCCCCTTTGCTTTAGCCTTCGGAATGGAGGCCATCATTCCAATTGAGCTTAAACTCCCATCGGCACGAGTCGTGGCATTCAACGAACATCAAAATTTGGAAGATCTTAAAGCCAACCTTGACTTGCTGGAAGAAAAGCCAGGAGGTAGCTCAAGTTCGGATGGCAGTCTACAGAAAGAAGGTCACCCGCTATTACAATTCCCGGGTCAAGAATAAAGTCTTCAGAGCAGGAGATCTAGTACTTCGACGAGCCGCTGTCTCGCAACCTCAAGATCGAGGGAAGCTCGCCCCAAACTGAGAAGTCCCATATGAGGTCAAAGAAGTGGTTCGACCCGGAGCTTATTATCTCAAGGAGCTCGGAGGAGCAGACCTCCCGCGACCATGGAGCTTGGAAAACCTACAAATGTATTACCGATAACTTTATTTTAAATAAAAATTGCATATCTATATGACCCCTCCCTTGGCACAAGCTTATACCGACAGGGCAATCAAAACAAACCATGTCGGAAGCAGGAGGAGGACTTTATCTCGACAAAGTCGAAGGCCCGGTTCTCTTTAGACCGGATGGGGGGAGAGGCCCTGCAATGCCCATATGCGCCCCCACAGCCCTGTTAGGGACAAGAGGAGAACCTCGCCCTAACTTGAGCAAAGTCGAAGGCCCGGTTCTCTTTAGACTGGATGGGGGAGAGGTCCTGCAACGCCCATATGCGCCCCCACAGCCCTGTTAGGGACAGGAGGAGAACCTCGCCCTAACTTGAGCAAAGTCGAAGGCCCGGTTCTCTTTAGACCGGATGGGGGGAGAGGCCCTGCAATGCCCATATGCGCCCCCACAACCCTGTTAGGGATAGGAGGAGAACCTCACCCTAACTTGAGCAAAGTCGAAGGCCCGGTTCTCTTTAGACCGGACGGAGGGAAAGGCCCAGTGACGCCCATATGTGCCCCTACAGCCGTGTTAGAGACAAGAGGCGAACCTCGCCCTAACCAGAGCTGAAACCTGTTACGACAGAAATAGGAAAAGAACCTCGCCCCAACATCAATTAAGGTCCGATCGTTCAAGATCAGATGAGAAAAAGGGGGACCTTCCCCAGCGGCCCCTTCGCAATAAAACTTCATCCGGACTCCTATGGGAGCCAGACTTCGTCCCCTACTTCGACTACTGGTAAGCTCCGCCCGGACTCCTACGGGAGCCAAATTTTGCCTCTGACTTCAACTGCAGGTAGACTCCGTTCGGATTCCCACGGGAGCCGGACCTCACCCCGACTTCACCTACGGGAGCTAGACTCCCACAGCCCCACCAAGAGCGGAGGAAAAAATCCCACTCGAAAAGGAAAAAGGGGAGAGGAGTTAAAAGGGAAAGCGATGGACTACGTCAGCGATGAATGAAAAACAAACAGTGTTAAAGATGCAGAGAACCCCGTCTTAGCAAGAGTTGGGGTTCTTATCAAAAACCCTTACTTTCAAGGAAGCTTTCAACGCAAGCCCGAGATGAGATGACTTCCTCAGGGTGACGGAAGCTCAAACCTCCGAGCTCGAGCCGTGATGGGGGGCGCCAAACCCCAGTGGCCCCAAACGAATCTGCGGCCATAGACGAAAAAGATGAGTCGATACGATGGCAATCAGATACCTCCGAACGATGCAAAGGCCAAAAAGAAGCTCGACAAGCGACAATTCAACACACGAGTAAAAGAAGTAGCAGAAAATTCCCTTCTCATATTATTCATCAAATATACATCGTAGAGCCATTGAGGTCAAGGGAGAAGGACAACTGAAAGGTGAGCTGACGTGACAACTATCGGCGACCTACGGACGATGTCAAAAAAAAAAAAAAAGAGGAAGAAAAGAAGAAAAGAAGAGAAGTAGAGAGAAGGGAATACAACAACAACAATGGTAAAGGAATAAAGTTCGGCAGACAACAATTCGACGCAAAGCGCGAACGAGGTAACAAAATCTCCTTCTCATTTCTCAATTAACAAGATGTACGTTACAAGACCCGGAGGGCCAGAAAAAGAAAATATTATTACAAGACTCGAAAGGGATACACCGGAGGCCACTTCGAGCTATAGACTTCTCTTCCCGGTTCTATCCTTCCCAGCAGCATTTTCCAGTACGTGTGACAAGCCTCTCGGCTCTCGCCCCCTGCCTCGTTCCGCTCCACCAATGAAATCCCAACCCTAGGGGGAAAAGGATGGGATAGATTCCAGGGGGCAGCAAGGGCAACGACAGCAGTGACGATGACCTATTTCAAGAAGAACCAGAATTACCCCAGAGGCAGCGATGGCGCTGAAGACATGCGCCACCGCCATATGCTCCATGACAACCACCGTCCTGGGTGTTCCGGTAAGGTTGGCATGCGCTACTTCCACCGTCCCCGCAATAAGTTCTGCTGCCCCACCGTCGGTGCCGACCGCTTCTAGTCCCTCGGCCCCGATGACATCAAGGATCCCACCATGGCTTGTGACGAAAGCTCTGCCCCCTTGACCGGTGTCGCCCCGTTCGGCTACTCTGAAGTTCTTAGGCAGAACGTCTTCACCAGTTGTCCCCATTATTAAACCCCTGTTGTTGATGGAGTTCTCCCTTGAGCCCCATTTAAGGTGGCGGGAACCCTCAGCGGCAGTTTGACAACCGGAGAACTCGCAGACTGCTGTTCTCCTCCTTGCACTCTTCTTAGTCTGTGACATCATCTTGAGATTGGCCTCCGGGGCGGAGGCCCCAGCAGGGGAACCCCTTGGAGAGACTCGGGGGACTGGAAACAGTGGAGAAACGGTGGAGATGGCAAAAATCGGTGCAAAAGACACTCAGAGTCGGAAGGGGCACTGATGGAGTGGCTGAGTGGCTAAGCTCTCAGACGAAAGAAGGATGTCGTGAAGCCCCTGGAGGAAAGGTGGGGGCTTAAATAGGCAACGAAGCCTGGCGCGGTTATGGTGGCAGGTGTCCCTAGGCCAACCAGTGCCCACCACGTGTCCCACGTGTCCCACTCACCGCAACCTAGGGTTGATCGTTCGCAGACTTTCATGGCACGATGCTTGGGATCACGTCCCGATGGGAGTTCCGAAAAGACTCTTCGGGTCGTCCTAATCGAAAAAAGACTCCAGCATGCGCGCATTAAATGCCAAAATATCTGAGGACGATCACGTGCGGACATCGAGGGAAGAACTTTGGCTACGATAATCTTTCTGTACTTTCTTCATTCAAAATTTGAACTCGGAAGTAGGGGGACTAGTGTTGGGTATAAAATACCCCCCTGTCGAAGTTCGTGATGGGAGTGACCCTCTGGAGATCCAACTGACTTTCGACCTCTGGCAACATCTCTTCAAACCTCCCAGGCGGCCGAGCCTCTGCCATGCTCCCAAGTTTTGCCTACAGGAGCCAGACCTCGCCCACGACTTCACCTGCAGACTCCGCTCGGGCTCCTACGGGAGCCGGACTCCGCCCACGACTTCAGTTGCAGGTAAACTTCGTCTGGACTCCTACGGGAGCCGAACTTTGCCTCTGACTCCAATTGCAGGCAGACTTTGTCCGGACTCCTATGGGAGCCGGACCTCGCCCACAACTTCACCTGCAGACTCCGCCCGGGCTCATACGGGAGCCGGACTCTACCCACGACTCCAGCTGCAGGTAAACTTCATCCGGACTCTGACGGGAGCCAGACTTCGCCTCTGACTTTAATTGCAGGCAGACTTTGTCCGGACTCCTACAGGAACCGGACCTCGCCCACGACTTCACCTGCAGACTCCGATCGGGCTCTTACGGGAGCTAGACTCCGCCCACGACTCCAGCTGCAGGTAAACTTCGTTCGGACTCCTACGGGAGCCGGACTTCACCTCTGACTTTAATTGCAGGCAGACTTTGTCCGGACTCCTACGGGAGCCGGACCTTGCCCATGACTTCACCTGCAGACTCCGCCCAGGCTCCTACAGGAGCCGGACTCCGCCCATGACTCCAACTGCAGGTAAACTTCGTCCGGACCCCTACGGGAGTCGGACTTCACCTCCGACTCCAATTGCAGGAAGACTTTGTCTGGACTCCTACGGGAGCCAGACCTCACCCATGACTTCACCTGCAGACTCCGCCCAGGCTCCTATGGGAGCCAGACTCCACCCACGACTCCAGCTGCAGGTAAACTTCGTCCGGACTCCTACGGGAGCTAGACTTCGCCTCCGACTCCAATTGCTGGCAGACTTTGTCCGGACTCCTACGGGAGCCGGACCTCGCCCACGACTTCACCTGCAGACTCCGCCTGGGCTCCTACGGAAGCCAGACTCCGCCCACGACTCCAGCTGCAGGTAAACTTCGTCCGGACTCCTATGGGAGCCAGACTTCGCCTCTGACTTTAATTGCAGGCAGACTTTGTCCGAACTCCTACGGAAGCTGGACCTCACCCACGACTTCACCTGCAGACTCCGCCCGGGCTCCTACGGGAGCCAGACTCTGACCGGGCTCCTACGGGAGCCGGACTCCGTCCATGACTCCAGCTGCAGGTAAACTTCGTCCGGACTCCTACGGGAGTCAGACTTCACCTCCGACTCCAATTACAGGCAGACTTTGTCTGGACTCCTACAGGAGCCAGACTTCACCTCCGACTCCAATTACAGGCAGACTTTGTCTGGACTCCTACGGGAGCCGGACCTCACCCACGACTTCACCTACAGACTCCGCCTGGGCTCCTACGAGAGCCGGACTCCGGCCACAACTCCAGCTGCTGGTAAACTTCGTCCGAACTCCTACGGGAGCCAGACTTCGCCTCTGACTTTAATTGCAGGCAGACTTTGTCCGGACTCCTACGGGAGCCAGACCTCACCCATGACTTCACCTGCAGACTCCGTCCGGGCTCCTACGGGAGCCAGACTCCGCCCACGACTCCAGCTGCAGGTAAACTTCGCCCAAACTCCTATGAAAGCCAGATCTCGTCTCCAGCTCCAGCTGTGGGAAGACTCCGCCCGGACTCCTACAGGAGCCAGGTCTCGTTCCCAATTTCGGCTGCACAAGGACTTCGCCCGGACTCCTACGGGGGCCGGACTCCACCCATGACTTCGCTTACAGGTAAACTTCGTCCGGACTCCCAAGGGAGCCAAACTTCACCCCTGACTGTGATTGCAGGTAGACTTCATTCGGGCTCCTACAGGAGCCGAACTTCATCCCCGACTTCAACTGCAGGTGGACTTCATCCGGACTCCTACAGGAGCTGGACTTCGTCCACAACTTCGACTGCAGGAAGACCTCATCCGAGCTCCTACAGGAGCCGGACTTCATTTTTGACCCCAGCTACAGACTCCAATCGAACTTCAGCCGAACAAGTCTGGACTCCCTGGCAGACCGTAGTAACGGCCATGATTCTGCTCCACTCCCTGTGGCGGATCCTACGTGGCTCCATTACTCCCTGGCAGGCCGCAGTAACGGCCACAGCACTGCTCCACTTCTTGCGACGGATTCCACACGGCTCCATCACTCCCAGGCAGGCCACAATAACGGCCACGATCCTGCTCCACTTCCTGCGATGGATACCGCGTGATTCTTCCATCCTCTGGTAAGTCGCGACAACGGACGCTGCTCCACTCCCCGTGGCACGCCCCGGTGATAGCCACGGGTCTACTCCACTACTCTTCACAACAAACTCCATCTGACCCTGGGCAGCCCACTGCCAGATGGTTACAGATATCGCTATCAGTCTGCTGCTCCCTCCGCCTATAAAAGGGGGCCCCAGATACGTTATTCTTTAAGCTCTATTTTTCTATCCCAAAACTCTGCTAAAATTTCTGTTCGAGCACTCCATTCTTGTTAAGGTAGAAAACTGACTTGAGCGTCGGAGGGTCTTGCCAGAGCAACCCCACCTCCAGTTTAGACTTCTTTTGTAGGTCCCGACGGTGACCACGGCCCCCTCGACTCCAGCTTCTCCGATGCAGGCAGATTTTTGCACCAACAGATACTATGGTTTCTTAGTCTGGGATGGGGATCTAGTTGAACTCGATGAGAACAATGAGGATCCGATCATCTATATGGATGCGATGCAGAGGTCTGACTCTGATAAGTGGCTGGAAGCCATGAAATCCAAAATGGAGTCCATAAAAATAAATAATGTATGGACATTGGTTAACTCACCTGAAGGGATAAAATTCATAAAGTGTAAGTGGATCTTCAAAAAGAAGAGAGGCACAGATGGGAAGGTAGAGACTGATAAAGTCCGTCTAGTTGTCAAGGATTACCGTTAGCATTATGGTATCGACTATGACGAGATGTTTTCTCCTATGATAATGCTCAAGTCTATTTGGATTATGCTTGCGATAGCAGCACATCTAGACTATGAAATCTGACAAATGAATGTGAAAATAATCTTCTTAAATAGAGAGCGAGAAGAAGAGGTGTATATGATACAACCTGAAGGTTTCATATCCACAGATGAGTCTAAGGTGTGCAAGCTTCAAAGGTCCATCTATGGACTTATGCAGGCATCTCAGTGTTGGAACATGCATTTTGATAAAGTGATCAGAATGTATGGCTTCATTAAGAATGGAGAGGAACCCTACATATACAAATGGGTTAATAACTCTGTGGTAGTATTTCTTGTTTTATATGTCGATGACATTCTCTTAATCGGAAATGACATCCCTGCATTACAGAGAATAAAAGTTTGGTTATCATCACAGTTCTCTATGAAAGACTTGAGAAAAGCATCCTTCATCCTTGGGATAAAGATCTATAGAGATAGATCTAAAAGGTTGTTTGGATTATCTCAGTCGACATACATTGATACTGTGCTGAAAAAGTTCAGCATGAAAAATTTCAAGAAAGGCTAACTTTCGATAGGCCAAAGAATTTCTCTCTCGAAGAGTGATTGTACGATAACTCAAAAGAGAGAGCATATAAGTAGAATTTTATATGCTTCGGTAGTAGGATCTATTATGTACGCCATGATATGTACACGATTGGATGTGACATACTCATTAGGAGTAGTGAGCAGATACCAATCCAATCTAGGTGAGGATCATTGGAAGGTCGTAAAGACCATCCTTAAGTATTTGAAAAATACTAAGGATCAGTGATTTATCTATGGAGAATTTGACCTAAAAGTTATGGGGTTTACAGACTCCAATTTTTAGTCGGATCATGACGGCAGCAAAAGCATGTCAGGATATATTTATACCCTAAATGGTAGAGCAATCTGCTGGACAAGTTTCAAGCAGCACACTGTGGCCGACTCTACTTGTGAGGCAGAATATATCGCAGCATCCGATGCTGCGAAGAAAGCTGTGTGGCTTTAAAAGTTCACCAACGAGCTCAGAGTGGCATCATTCCTTGGTGGCCCCATCTTGTTGTACTACGACAGTACTGGTGCCATTGCTCAAGCGAAGGAACCGAAGTCATATCAGTGGATCAAGCACATTTTGCATCACTACCACCTGATCTGAGAGATCATGGATTGAGGTGATGTCGAGCTTCAGAAGATCGATGGAAAAGAGAACCTGATGGATCCATTTACTAAAGCCCTCAGTGTCAAAAAGTTTGAAGACTACAAATTAAAGATGGGTATACGATACTGCACCGATTGGTTTTAGTCCAAGTGGAAGTTGTTGGAAATTGTGTCCCAAAGTCAATTGTTAGTCTGTTAATGGTTGTGCTTATCATTGTAATTATATATGAATTATTGAATTAATAAATATTATTTAATTTTTCATCATTATGTACATCTCATTTTGAACTCCTATTATGTGATGAAGTCTTTAGGACTATTTGATTCGATATAGGAGGATATATTGTTTAGTCCTTAAATGAGTTCACGACCAAATGATATGCTATTACTAGAACGATAGACATATTAAGTGTAGATCGTTGTGTGCCATATAGGTTGATTATCCTCTTAACCAAGGAGCATGGAGATACTGGTATGGTATGCAGGTAAAATATAGGAGTATATTTCACTGAACATGATCAACTTCGGAGCACTCTTCTGTCAAGAGTCACTCTGAAGGGATATAGGTATAAGTATCCTTCCGACTTGAGATCACCATGGTGACTTGCAAGCAACTCACTATGCTTTGATGCTGGACTATCTGTATTTCTAATTTAGTGATGAAAGATTCCTAGGCATAGTCAAATACTTATGAAGTCGGTGTGTGAGTCAAGATGAAATTGACTCCTCTGAATAAGTAAGAGTTAATGTATCAGTATATTTCAATTCAGTAAAATCTTGGTCGGAGTAATCCATGTGATGGATTTTAAAAATTAAAATACAATGTGGATGACCATATCAGGGTTGGTAGTTAAATCCTAGGTCACTTTGAGTATTTGGATCAAAGGGATGAATTATACGGTAACTATATTCAAATAGGTTCTTGAGTGTTGCTTAACATACTTTCGATCTATCCAGATGTCGAGTACCATTGCTAGATGGTTACTCCAATTGGTACAGGAATCAGCTCCTGTTCTACCGGCTTAGGTTCGAACCTATGGGGTCACATATATTAAAAGTTTCTCTCTAACCACGTGGCTAATCTGAAGAGTTCCAGTCAACGAGGACTCTGGTGAAGAGTCTCACGTGACGGAGACTCTGCTGAAGAGTCCCACTGGATGGAGACTCTAGAGAAGAGTCCTACTAGACTTGGACTCTATCTTTAATGGAGGATTAATTAGTGATTAGATCACTAATTAGCTCAATTTGATTGAGCATTAAAGTCTGGATAAAGTCTGATTGAATTTGATTCAATCAAGTCAAGTCTGATTAGATTATGAGATGACCTAATCGGTAAGGGAGAAATGATCCTGATTTAATCGGATCTATGAGTCAATTAATTTATTTATTTGATCAAATTTAATTAACATTATAAGAGCCTAATTAGATTAGATTCATCATATTTTATTTGAGTCTAATTGGATTAGGTTTGAAAGAAATCTAATTGGTTAAACCCTAGAGTCCCAAATGAGTAGGACTCTATCCCTTGTGCCACCTAAATTGTCTCATGCCTTTTCTCACCACACAAAATCAGTTTGTATGTGAAAAAATCAAAACATAATCCTTTCTTTATCACTCATTAAGGATAGAAATTGGTTGGTTTTGATTTAAATTCAAATTAGTTTGTATTTCAACTTAAAATCTTATCCATATCCTTCTACACGTTGGCTGCTTTTTAAGGGGTCTATTGTGTATGAGAAAAGGAGGTCTTTCCAACTAATTTTTATGTCTAATTTTCTCTTATAAGTCCCTCTTTAAGTTGGTTAAGGGTGAGAAAAAGTTGGAGTCGAATTGAAATTCAAAAGAATTTGAATTGCAGCAAACTCCATCCCTTATCCTATTTTATCTAGTTTGTGCGACAACCATAAAAAGGCTATAATTTTGTGTGCTAAAAGAAGAGAGCTCTTCACCACAAGATACTAGAGAGAAATAGGATAAAAAACACTTCTTCGGGATGTAAGGATTGGGTTGGTTTCCTTCCTCCTTGTCATGAACAAAAGAGGAGACCATTCTCCTCTTGGGTGAGAGACCTAGAACTGTTCTAGGTTTTTGGATGAAAAAAAAATTAAAGAGAAGAGAGTCTTCATTTAAATTTTCTCCACCATCCAGTATCTTTATCTAATCTATCATCGATATCAAAAAGGTTCAAGATCATCGAAGAAAGAGATCAATTTAGATCTGCCATCGGAAGCCGACTACGCAAGCTAATACTCTCACAAAGGGCTGATCGGTTCGAGGGGCTTCGTGTGAACCATCCGTAGAGGTTGGATGCTTGTGCGGCTGCTCGACATTAGTGAGAGCTTCATACCATGCTTACCAGTAGTGGAGATCATCAACTCATAAAATGGTGATGAGTTCTGAACTCTACCAACATAATCTAAAGGTTAGATCAAATTCAGGACATCGATGTGATCGATGCAGTTTTCTATTTTATTTTTGATTTTATATGTAAATTTTTTATATCATAGATCCTTAATGGTAGTTTAGATTTGATCTAAAGTATATTTAAAAGATTAAAATATTTAATCTTTTATTATTTTACTGTAAAATTTTAAAAATACATGCTTTGAACTATCCATTTTTTCTTTAGTAAATGCAATTTATACCTTAAGATCTGAGAGATAAGAAAACAATCATGTTGGTACATCTGAAGATCAAGAAGATCCACTATCTGAACCACCTCATGAGTAATTGATCAATCAGATCAAATATGAGGATCCCAAATCAACAAAGATTGATGAGCCATCCAAGCCACTCATAGAACCCACCTCAAGGTTCAAGCAAATCGAGACATCAACCACCAATCCTGTAGCTCCTTTTCCTAATAGACTAAGGTCTAATAAACATCCAACCCATATGGATCAAATCTTAGAGATGTTTAAACAAGTAAAAGTAAATATCATTTTGCTAGATATGATCCAACAACTTTTCACATATGCTAAGTTCCTGAAAGATCTATGCATAAAGAAGAAGACTACCAACATTCCTAAGAAATTTTTTTTGGCAGCTAGTGTGAGCTCATATCTTTCGAGCTACACACCAATAAAGTATAAAGATCCAGGATCTCTTATAATTTCTTGTATCATTGGGAAAACTATCATTGATAGGGCTTTGTTAGATTTGGAGGCTAGTGTGAATATTTTACCTTATTCGTGTGGGGAAATTCAGTGCAGGGGTAAAATGGTAATTTTAAAACTTTTTCAAAATCATTATTTTACAGTAAAAATTATTAATTAATCTAATTAATTAATAAAAATTTATCCTACACTAGGATCTAAATATGATATATAGCATGCATGCATTTAAATTTGAAATTTGAATTTGAATAGTAAACACTTTACTGTAATGTGTTCAGAACACAATACCTTTGTGCGGGTAGTAGATTATCGTAATTTGATCACCGTTGGAAGAGTTTGATCATTATGATACAGCCACACAGCGTGTCTAGCCTCTGCGGATCGTCCATACGAAGTTTCCAATCTGATCGACTCCTCACGAGTGCTAGCTCGTTGTAGAGCCCTTTCGACGGCCGATGCTGATCGATCTCCTTCGACTGATGTCTGCTGATTCTTTAGATACTTCAGATCATCAGCAGACATGCTTGAGAGGATGTTGAAGATCTTCCTAAAATTTGGTGGGCTCACGACACTCATAGCTCACCTTCTCACTTCCCGAACTCCAGGCTGAAACCCTGAAGAACTCACTGAAACCCTGCGCACACTTTTTTTTTTCTTTTTCTCTCGAAAGGATATAGACCTTCACCTTGCACGCAAGGATTCCTCATGCCTAGATTTTTCTCTCCAATTTTTTTTTTGCACACGCCCCACTCTTCTCCTCTTTTTAAAACAATGTCAAATGTCTTATCCACGTGAGAGGATAAAGATGAGTAATTGCACATTTGAATTCAAATCAAATTTTGAATTCAAATAGAAACCAATTTATTCCTATCCACTAAGGGCGTGAAAAGAGAAGGGCGTGGCTTAATTTGTGCATGAGTGATTTCATGAGAAACATTTTCTCGTGTAATAAATGGGGTGTTAAAAGAGGATAAGGTTAAGGCGCTAAGATTGGTTGCTCATTCAAATTCAAACTTTGTTTTGAATTTGAATGGCCAACCAATCATTCTTATCCACTCATATGGTGCATTAAAGTAGGGTGTGAGGAGGGCTTTGCATGAGGAAAAATTCATGAGAACTTCCTTCTCGTGAATTCAAATGGGCGCAGTGGAAGTGAGGTGGCACAAAGAGAATGGGTCAAGGTGGTTTCATTATTTAAACCAACCTAATTGAACCAAATAAGTTAGGCCCAATTAGACTAATTTAAACCCAACTTAATTAGGCTTAATTAGGCTCAATAAAATCTTAATCAAATCAGAAATTGGTTAAGTCCAACCCCTGATCAAATCAGGGACCAAACCATCTCGACGATTAGGTCAACTCTTAACCTAATCGAATCAAACCCAACTGAATCCAATTCAATTGGACTTGATCCAAAAATAATTACTCAATCAGATTGAGTTAATTAGTGATCAAATCACTAATTAAACCTCTCATAAATATTGAATCCAAATCTGATGGATAATCTGGCATCAGAATTCATCGATATATAACCCTGATCGAAGAGTCCCAAACCAGTGGGACTCTTAACCCCGGTACCCAAAATGTGTGGGATTCATGATCAGAGAATCTTGATTCTCGATCACAGAGTTTTAGACACATAGGACTCATAGTCCATGAGCATTAAGACTCTTCATCAGCCATCAGATCAGATAGGAACCTCTAATGTGTGTGACCCCGCAGGTTCGAACATAAGCCGGTAGCACAGGAACCAATTCCTGTACTAATCGAAGTGACCATGTAGCAATGGTACCTGACGATCGGATAGGTCAAATAGTCACAATCGCAATACTCAGAACCTACGTGAATATGGTTACTATATAATTCATCTTTTTGACCTCTGTGTTTAGGATGACTCAGGGTTAAACTGTCAACCCTGATTAGATCATCCGAATCGTGCTCAACTCAAATAGTCCTGTGACTCCTCACAAGGACTACCCTGGCCAAGGTTTTGCTAAATTGAAATATGATTGTACACAGCTCCTAAACTAAAGTGGTCAATCCCATCTTGACACACGCACCGACAAGTCAAGTACTTGACTACACCCAGCAGCCTTCGATCACTGAATTAGAAATTCAGGTAGTCCAGTGCCTAAGTGCAATGAGTTGCTTGCAAGTCACCATGACGGTCTCAGATCGGAGAAACATTTATATCCATATTCCATCGGAGCAAATCTTGACAGCAGAAATAGCTCCGGAGTCAGTCACGTTCAGTACAGATGTACCCTTACATCTCACCAGTATGCCATACCAGTGTCTCCACACTCATTAGTTAAGAGGACAACTAACCTATATGGCACACAACGACCTATGCTTGATAAACGTTGTCGTCCTTGGTAACAACGTATCATTTGGTCGCGAACAGATTTAAAGACTAAACGATAAATCCTCCTTTGTCGAGTCTAAATAGTCATAAGAACTTCACCACAACATAGGAGTTCATTAGAAGATGAAATATTTTATGATGAAAAATATCAAAATAATTTTTATTAATTCATAATTTATGTACATATACAAAAATGAGCACAACCGTCAACAGGCTGACGATTGACTTTGGGATACTATTTCCAACAATCTCCCACTTGGCCTAAAGCCAATTGGTGC
Source organism: Elaeis guineensis (assembly GCF_000442705.2). Lineage (NCBI taxonomy): Eukaryota > Viridiplantae > Streptophyta > Magnoliopsida > Arecales > Arecaceae > Elaeis > Elaeis guineensis. The sequence continues at coordinate 37,379,544 of NC_025993.2, forward strand.
AGTATCTAATACCCATCTTCAACTTGTAGTTGTCGAACTCCTTCACCGCAATGGGTCGGCCAGGTTCTCCTTTCTGTCGATCTTCTGAAGGTCGACGTCACCTCGATCCAAAATTTTCTGAATGAGATGGTAGTGACGTAGAATATGCTTCGTCCGCTGGTGTGCCTTGGGTTCTTTCATCTGAGCAATGGCTCCAGAGCTGTCACAGTAGAGCAGAACTGGAATAACAAGGGAGCGTGCTACTTCGAGCTCGGTGATGAATTTTCTCAGCCACACCGCTTCTTTGGTAGCATCTGATGCAGCGACATACTCCGCCTCACAAACTGAATCAGCCACTGTGTGTTACTTGGAACTCTTCCAGCAGATAGCCCCACCATTAAGGGTAAAAATAAATCCCGACACACTTTTGCTGTCATTGTGATCAGACTGAAAACTAGAATCTGTAAACCCTATAAGTCTCAAGTCCGATTCATCATAAACAAGCCACTGGTCCTTAGTATTTCTTAAATACTTCAAGATGGTTTTAACAACCTTCCAGTGATTCTCTCTTGGATCAGATTGGTATCTACTCACTACTCCTAGTGAGCATGCCACATCTGGTCGTGTACATGTCATGGCGTACATGATAGATCCCACTGTCGAAGCATATGAAATCCTACCCATACGCTTTCTCTCTTGAGGTGTCGTCGGACAATCCCTCTTCGAGAGAGAAATTTCATGGCCTATCGGTAGATAGCCTTTCTTGAAATTCTCCATGCTGAACCTCTTCAACATAGTATCTATGTACGTAGACTGGGATAAACCAAGCAACCTTTTAGATCTATCCCTATATATCCTCATCCCTAGGATGTAGGAAGCTTCTTCCAGATCCTTCATGGAGAACTGTGACGACAGCCAAATCTTTATTCCCTGTAATGCAGGGATATCATTCCCCATTAAGAGAATGTCATCCACATACAATACAAGAAATACTACTACTGGACCATTAGCCCACTTATAAATGTTGGGCTCTTTTCCATTCTTAACGAAGGCATACGTCTTGATCGTCCTATCAAAATATATGTTCCAACTCTGGGATGCCTGCTTAAGTCCATAAATGGACCTCTGTAGTCTGCACACCTTAGACTCATCTGTGGATGTGAATCCTTCAGGTTGTATCATATACACCTCTTCGTCCAGCTCTCCGTTTAGGAAAGCTATCTTCACATCCATTTGCCAGATTTCATAGTCCAGATGGACAGCTATCGAAAGCATAATCCGAATAGATTTGAGCATTGCCATAGGAGAAAACATCTCGTCATAGTCTATACCATAACATTGATGATATCCCTTGGCAACCAGACGGGCTTTATAGGTTTCCACCTTTCCGTCTGCGCCCCTCTTCCTCTTGAAGACCCACTTACACCCTATGAGTTTTACTCCTTTGGGTGGGTCAACCAATGTCCACACATCGTTGACCTTCATGGACTCTATTTCGGATTTCATGGCCTCTAGCCATTTCTCAGACTCGGGTCTCTGCATTGCATCCATGTAGGTGATAGGATCCTCATCATTTTCATCAAGTTTGATAGGATCGTCATCCCGGACCAAGAAACCATAGTATCTATCCAGTTAACGTGGTACTCTACCAGATCGCCTTAAGGGTGCTTGAACAATGGGCTCCGAATCTGATCTAATCAAATCCAGTTCAGGTTTAGCAACTTGCGATTTTTCACCTGTCGAATTTCGTCAAGTTCAACCTTAGAGGCAACAGTCCCTTCACCAAGGAACTCCCTTTCCAAAAAGATTGCCTTAAGGCTGACAAACACTTTTTGCTCATCAGCTAGGTAGAAGTAATACCCTTTGGACTCTTTTGGGTACCCTATAAAATTACACTTGTCAGACCTAGGTCTAAGCTTATCTGTAATTAAACGTTTAACATAAGCCGGACACCCCCAAACCCTAAGGTGCGAGAGTACTGGCTTACGTCCTATCCATATCTCATATGGCATTTTGGTTACAGACTTACTCGAAACCCTATTTAGAAGGTAACAAGCCGATTCGAGCGCATATCCCCAAAGGGAGATCGGCAGACCAGCAAACCCCATCATGGATCGAACCATGTCCAACAAGGTCTGATTCCTCCTTTCAGACACACCATTATGCTGTGGTGTTCTAGGAGGTGTCCACTGAGAGAGAATCCCATTCTCCCCAAGATATGTCAGGAAATCATTAAAAAGGTATTCACCTCCTCGATCAGATTGAAGAGTTTTAATACACTTTCCAGTTTATTTTTCTACCTCATTTCGAAATAATTTGAACATTTCAAATGACTCCGACTTATGCTTCATTAAATAGACATACCCATACCTCGATAGGTCGTCTGTGAAAGTTATGAAGTAGAAATATCCACCTCTTGTATTTGAGCTCATGGGTCCACATACATCAGAATGTACCAGAGCCAAGAGTTCACTGGCTCGCTCACCTTTTTCAGTAAAAGGTGACTTAGTCATTTTACCAAGAAGACAGGACTCACAGGTTAGAAGTGATTCATAATCACCTACTTCAAGAATTCCTTCTTGAGCCAACTTGTTTATCCTGTTCTTATTGATATGACCTAGCCTACAGTGCCAAAGGTAGACTTCTGACATATTATCTATTCTAGGGCATTTACTGAAGGTTTGAACCACATTAACAAGTTATGATAGAAAGTAAATTTCATTATTAAGTTGTCCAACAAACATTGTAACACCATTCAAATGATATTACAAATATTTTTTTTATTAAAAATTGATAACCATTCATGGCCAAAAGGCCTACAGAAATAATATTTAATAAAAAGCTTGGACAATAGTGACATTCACTCAGAATTATATTTCGAGAATTGATTACAAGGTTCATGATTCCTAATGCTAGAACTGGAACTTTGCTTCCATCTCCAACGTTCAGGAATCTCTCGCCTTCATCAAATCTCCTACTGACCTGCAGACCCTGTATCGAATTACAGATATGATAAGAGCTTCCGGTATCCAATACCCAGGCAGTAGTATCACAAATGAAAAAGTTGCAAGGTGTTATCATATAAGTACCTTGCTTCTTCTTCGGCCTGCTCGGGTCCAGTGAGGCAATGTATAGAGAACAGTTCCTCTTCCAGTGCCCCTGCTTCTTGCAAAAGAAGCACTCTGCCTAGCTCTGGTCGGGCTTGTGCTTCTTGGTCTGATCCTGTGCAGACATCCCAGCATGTGGCTGCACCTTCTTATTCTTCTTCTTCTTGTTCTTCTTCCCTTTCTTAAAGAGTCGACGACCAGAAGAAGACCCTCCCACAATATTTACCGACTCCTTATGGAGCTGGTGGTCCTTCTCAAAGTTCTGCAGCAACCCCAACAAGCCGTGGTAGTTCATTGCAGGCTTTGTCATTCGAAAATGAGTAAGGAAGGGAAGATAAGACTTGGGCAGAGAATTAAGGATCGCATCCTTACCGAGCTGCTCGTGCAGGAGAAAGGCCAGTTTACTTAGGTGCTCAATCATTTCGATCATGTACAGTACATGATCAGTGACTGAGACTCCATCCCTCATCCGAGCATTGAAAATGGCACAACTAGTTTTGTGCCTTTCAACATCGTCAGGCGTGCCAAAAGAGTCGTTCAACATTTGAAGCATCTCCTGTGGCTGGGCATTCTCGAACCTGTGGCTGAACTCATCATTCATTGCCGCCAGCATTATGCACCGGACGGTGGTGCGGTTGTTGAGCCATTTCTGGCAAGTGTCTCGGACCGTCCCTCTAGCATTCAGGGCTGGCTCTTCAGGTGCTGGATCCGTTACTACATAAAGGATCCGCTCATGCTCAAGAATGATTTTTAATTTTTGATACCAGCTATAGAAATTAGGTCCCATGAGCTTGTCATTATCTAATAATGATCGGAGCGACAGGGTAGTGGCCATAGCTGCATAAAGAAAAACCAGACCTATATTAGTACATAAATTATTAATACTAAAGACTTGGACTTTAGTCTAAAGTTTCTCCTAGTATTTTTACGAATTGGTAGCCTCAACCTCCAATTCGAGGAATTACTTTAATTTCTTAGTGGGTACTAGAATCTACACAGACTACACACGAGCCCAACTTTGGTTGGTCAACCCATGTGTATCTATGGGTAGGTTCATAACCAATTATTTCTCTAAACAACTTCTAATAATTGATTTTGCCCCAGAACCTAATCAGTAGGCTTTGGCCTCCACTGAAAAGATCTGGTTAGGTCCAACCATTAACATGATTTGATTTGGTGAATCAGACCAATAAATGATTAGGCCCGACTTTGGCCGGCCAACCTGACCACCATCAGAAAGACTCAAACCAAATTATCATATTATGAATGATAATTCCATTAGTCAATAAGCACCAGGCCTTTGGGCCTCCAATGATTATTAAACTAATGGACTCATTATCACTCACTTAATGGAAGGCTATGACTTAGTTATCAATATAACTTAATCATTTTTAGGACCTAATAATTTTTGAGAATTTTATTAAAGAATAGATGAGAAGATAAATTATCAGTCAATTTCAATCCTCCCACTGACTTCACCAAGTCAGATTAACAAGGATTTAATTAAGCCAGCATTAGGAGCACCTAAATCAGTCAAACTGATTTACCTAATGACATGGGTGAGCCCTAATCACCAAGTGATCTAATCAAAATCTAATTCACCAGGTTGGCCAGGTAAGTGAGATCAGTGGTGGGGATATGCCATTAACTCGTTAGAGATTGAATCACTGCGAGTAGCTCCCGCTTAAAAACCACTGGTCAAACTGCCAAACTTACCTTAGACACCAACCGGTTCATTAGTTTTAATTTGATCAACTTAGTAAATTGGGTTCCACCGCGTAGCCATGAATTAAGTCCATCTTGGTCTAGTTAAAGACATGGACCCATTCAACTACAACTATGGGAGTTGAGTCTAGAGTATCCTTGACCTAATCTAATTCAACTTTTGATTAGATTTGACCAATTACTCTAATTTAGTCCATTTTTTTAAGCTAACCTTAGGTCTAACCCAATTATGGACCTAATCCATCTAACCCATTGGTCCACAAGTTTATGCAATTGTCTTAGGTCTTAATTCACAATTTAAGATCTACTAGACAATACTTAATTCTTTTAATTAAGTATTTGGGCTAATGGGTCAAAATTTGGTATTTTGAAAATAATTTTTAAATTTGAAAGGTTTTATTTTCTGTTCACCAAATATGTTGACTCATTACACAAATATATCAGCATATTTCATAAATAGCAACCCTATTGCTAATTATATAATAGAAAATAACTCAATTAAAATAAATCATGAATATTTTTTTCGCTACTTCATCTGCATGGGATATAATCGCATCGGCACCCCTACCGCCATAGAAGACCCCATCGAATGGGAAGAGAGGGCCTTTAAACCCTACTTTTCTCCTATGATCGGACGGCCATGGCAACCAATCTAATTCGATTACTTACTACTTGGATCAAGTATATCTAAATATACCAATTTCAAAATTTAAATTTCAAATTTTAAATTTTGAATTTTAAATTTCAAATAAATTTCAAATTTTAAATTTTTGAATTTCAAATTTTGAATTTTAAATTTTGAATTTTAAATTTTGAATTTTAAATTTGAAATTTCAACCAAATTTCAAATTTCAAATTTTAAATTTTGAATTTTGAATTTCGAACAACTTTCAAAATTTAAATTTTAAATTTTTTTGAATTTTAAATTTTGAATTTCAAATTTTAAATTTAAACTTTTAGATTAGAACTTAATCTATGCATGCAAATATATATATCATATCTAAGAACCCACTCTGATACCATTTGTGGGAAAACTCAGTGCAAGGGTAAAATGATAATTTTAAAATTTTTTTGAAATTACTATTTTATAGTGAAAATTATTAATTAATCTAATTAATTAATAAAAATTTATCCTACATTAGGATCTAAATATGATATATAGCATGCATGTATTTAAATTTGAAATTCAAATTTGAACAGTAAACACTTTACTGTAATGTGTTCAGAACATAATACCTTTGTGCGGATAGTAGATCACCGTAATTTGATCATCATTGAAAGAGTCTGATCATCGCAATGTAGCCACACAGCATGTCTGGCCTCTGCGGATCGTCCACATAAAGTTTCTGGTCTGATCGACTCCTCACGAGTGCTAGCTCGTTGTAGAGCCCTTTCGACAGCCGATGCTGATCGAACTCCTTCGATCGATGTCTATCGATTCTTTGGATGCTCTAGATCATCAGTAGACATGCTTGAGAGAATTTTGAAGATCTCTCTAAAATTTGGTGGGCTCACGACACTCGTAGCTCATCTTCTCACTTCTCGAACTCCAGGCTGAAACCCTGAAGAACTCATTGAAACCCTGCGCACACTTTTTCTTTTTTTTTTTCTTTCTTTTTCTCTCGAAAGGATATAGACCTTCACCTTGCACACAAGGATTCCTCACGCCTAGATTTTCTCTCCAAAATTTTTCTTGCACACGCTCCACTCTTCTCCTCCTTTTAAAATAATGTCAAACATCTTATCCACGTGAGAGGATAAAGATGAGTAATTGCATATTTGAATTCAAATCAAATTTTGAATTCAAATGGAAACCAATTTATTCCTATCCACTAAAGGCGTGAGAAGAGGAGGGCATGGCTTAATTTGTGCATGAGTGATTTCATGAGAAACATTTTCTCGTGTAATAAATGGGGCGTTAAAAGAGGATAAGGTCAAGGCACTAAGATTGGTTGCTCATTCAAATTCAAACTTTGTTTTGAATTTGAATGGCCAACCAATCATCCTTATTCACTCATATGGTGCATTAAAGTAGGACGTGAGGAGGGCTTTGCGTGAGGAAAAATTCATGAGAACTTCCTTCTCGTGAATTCAAATGGGCGTAGTGGAGGTGAGGTGGCGCAGGGAGAACGGGTCAAGGTGGTTTCATTATTTAAACCAACCTAATTGAACCAAATAAGTTAGGCCCAATTAGACTAATTTAAACCCAACTTAATTAGGCTTAATTAGGCTCAATAAAATCTTAATCAAATCAAAAATTGATTAAGCCCAACCCCTGATCATATCAGGGACCAAACCATCTCGACGATTAGGTCAACTCTTAACCTAATCGGGTCAAATCCAACTGAATCCAATTCAATTGAACTTGATCCAAAAATAATTACTCAATCAAATTGAGTTAATTAGTGATCAAATCACTAATTAAATCTCTCATAAATATTGAGTCCAAATTTGATGGGTAATCGGGTATCAGAATTCATCGATATGTAACCCTGATCGAAGAGTCCCAAACCAGTGGGACTCTTGACCCGGTACCCAAACTGTGTGGGACTCATGATCAGAGAATCCTGATTCTTGATCACAGAGTCCCAGACATGTAGGACTCACAGTCCATGAGCATTAGGACTCTTCATCAGCCATCAGATCAGATAGGAACCTCTAATGTCTGTGACTCCATAGGTTCGAACCTAAACCGGTAGCACAGGAACCAATTCCTATACTAATCGAAGTGACCATCTAGCAATGGTACCCGACGATCGGATAGGTCGAATAGTCTCAATCGCAACACTCAGAACCTACGTGAATATGGTTACTATATAATTCATCCTTTTGACCTCTGTGTTTAGGATGACTCAGGGTTAAATTGTCAACCCTGATTAGATCATCTGAATCGTGCTCAACTCAAACAGTCCTGTGACTCCTCACAAGGACTACCCTGGCCAAGATTTTGCTAAATTAAAATATGACTGTACACAGCTCCTAAACTGGAGTGGTCAATCCCATCTTGACACACGCACCGACAAGTCAAGTACTTGACTACACCCAGCAGCCTTCCGTCACTGAATTAGAAATTCAGGTAGTCCAGTGCCTAAGTGCAGTGAGTTGCTTGCAAGTCACCGTGGCGGTCTCAGGTCGGAGGGATATTTATACCCATATTCCATCGGAGCAAATCTTGACAGCAGAAATAGCTCTGGGGTTGGTCACGTTCAGTGCAGATGTACCCTTACATCTCACCTGTATGCCATACCAGTGTCTCCACACTCATTGGTTAAGAGGACAACCAACCTATATGGCACACAACGACCTATGCTTGATAAACATTGTCATCCTTGGTAACAATGTATCATTTGGTCGCGAACAGATTTAAGGACTAAATGACAAATCATCCTTTGTCGAGTCTAAATAGTCCTAAGGACTTCACCACAACATAGGAGTTCATTAGAAGATGAAACATTTTGTGATGAAAAATATCAAAATAATTTTTATTAATTCATAATTCATGTATATATACAAAAATGAGCACAACCATCAACAGGCTGAGGATTGGCTTTGGGACACTATTCCCAATAATTCGATCTATGAACAATTGGGGATAGGAAAATTAAAGTCTACAGTGAGGGTCTCCGGAGGATGTGCTAATCAAGATTAGTGATTTTATTTATCCTATGAATTTTATGATCCTAGAGATTGAACCAGTATTTAACCTAAAAGATTACTTCCCAATCATCTTAGAAAGATCATTTTTAGCAACCACCAACATCCTAATCAACTATCGCAATGGACTCATGAAGCTCTCATTTGAAAACATGTCTATTGATCTTAATATTTTTAATCTCAAAAACAAAATGACCACTTCATCGACATAAACCTGATCCAAGATGAGATTTATGAGCCCATTAACTTAGGGGATGAAAATTTTGACTGCAAACTCTGGTTAGACAAGAATCTGAAATGACTTATGAAATTTTCACATCTAGTGATCAGAGAGTTCATCTACAATAAAAACCACCAGTCGAACTACTTGCAAAAATGGATGAACCAATACCCAAGCTGTCAATTGAGGAAGCACCAAAATTAGAGCTCAAAACACTCTCCGAGCATCTCAAATACATGTATCTAGGTCCATCAAAAATTCTACTCGTAATCATCGCATCAAATCTAAATCAAACCCAAGAGGAGCAACTTTTAGCTATCCTTAGAGAGAATTAGGAAGCCATAGGTCGGACCATAGCTGAGATCAAGGGGATCAGCCCTTCAATCATCCTATACTGAATTCATTTAGAGGAGGAAGCCAAGTCAACTAGAGACCCCCAAAGGAGGCTTAACCCAGCTATGAAGGAGGTAGTAAAGAAAGAGATCCTCAAGTTATTAGACAATGGAATTATTTATCCTATTTCAGATAGTTCATGGGTTAACCCAATTCAAGCAGTGCCTAAAAGGTCAGGGATAACATTGGTCTAAAATAAAGCAAATGAGCTAGTGCCAATCAGAGTCCCAACTAGATGGAGAGTCTGTATTGATTACAAAAAATTAAATGCAGCCACAAAAAAGAACCATTTTTTCCTACCATTCATTGACCAAATGTTAGATAGACTAGCCAGACATGAGTTTGATTGTTTTCTTGATAGATACTCTAGCTACAAATTCCTATAGCTCTAGAGGACCAAGAAAAGATCACATTTATGTGTCCATTTGGAACCTTTGCTTATAGATGCATGCCTTTTAGATTATGTAATGCACCAGCAACCTTTCAAAGATGCATGGTGAGCATCTTTTCTGACATGGTTGAATGGTTCTTAGAAATCTTTATGGATGATTTTTCTATCTTTGGTTCTACCTTCTCCGAATGCCTACATCATTTAAGATTAGTTTTGGAAAGGTGCAAGAAAATGCACTTAGTCCTCAATTGGGAGAAATGTCAATTCATGGTCAAAGAAGGCATAGTTCTTGACCATGTTGTATCAAAAAGGAGGATTGAAGTGGATAAAGCCAAAGTGAACTTGAGTGCAAATCTTGCACCATCCAAATCGATTAAGGAAATCCATTCTTTTTTTAGACATGCTGGTTTTTATAGGAGGTTTATTAAAAATTTCAGTAAAGTGACTAATCCGTTGACAAATCTGCTTGCCAAAGAAGTAAAATTCGAATTCACTCCTGAATGTCTTGAGTTCTTCGAGCATCTTAAAGAGGAATTGTCTTCTACAACCATTATTCATCCACTCATCTAGACCTAGCCTTTAGAGCTCATGTGCGATGCTTCCGACTATGCCATTGGAGCTATTCTAGATCAAAGAATCGACAAACTACCTCGCATCATCTACTATGCTAGTAAAATCCTAAATGATGTGTAGCTGAATTACTCAACCACTGAGAAGAAATTTTTAGCTATCATCTTTGTCCTAGAAAAATTTAGGTCCAATCTGGTTGGTTCACACATTATTCTCTATATTGATCATTCAGTCATTAGATATCTCCTTTCTAAAAAGGATGCCAAAGCATGCTTGATCCGATGGATCTTGTTCCTTCAAGAATTCAACCTAAAATTAGAGACAAAAAAGGAATCGAGAATGTTGCGGCTAACCATCTGTCTTAATCAGTAGCCACTCCATCTAATGAGCTACCAATCAATGAGTCATTCCCTGATGAACAACTCGTCTATGTCTAAAGAACCATGGTATGTGGATATTATTAATTATTTAGCTACTGGCGAGATTCCTTCTCACTGGACTAGTCAGGGCAAACACAAGTTCTTTTTTCAAGTGAAGTATTTCATTTAGGATGACCCTTATTTGTTCAAACAATATCCTGACCAGATCATCAGAAGGTGTGTCCCAGACCATGAGTTCTGAAGTATTCTTTTCTTCTATCATGACCAAGCATGTGGAGGTCATTTTGGATCAAGGAAGACTATTGCAAAAATCCTCTAATGTGGATTCTATTGGCTCAACCTATTTAAGGATGTGCATGAATACTGCAAGAGCTGCGCTAGGTGTCAGCAAGTGGGTCGGATCATCAAAAGAGACATGATGCTATTAAATCCGATTCTAGTTGTTGAGATTTTTGATGTGTAGAGAATAGATCAATTTCATGGGATCATTTTCAAAATCTTTTGAAAATGAATATATCTTGGTGGCTATTGATTATGTGTCCAAATGGGTAGAGACCATGCCATGTCGATTGAATGACAGCAAAATTATTATAAAATTTTTAAAAGAAAATATTCTCTCTTGTTTTGGTATCCCTAAAGCCATTATAAGTGATCGAGAAATGCACTTTTATAATTGATCCTTCACATCTCTGACAAAATAGTACAATATCACCCACAAGCTGGCAACACCCTATCACCCTCAGACTAGTGGGCAAGTCAAAATTTTCAATCATCAAATCAAACAAATTCTAGAGAAGACTGAGCACTAATAGAAAAGATTGATCATTGAAGCTAGTGAATATACTATGGGCATATTGCACTGCCTTCTAAACTAACTTAAGAATGTCTCCCTATAGGCTTGTGTTTGGTACGGCATATTACTTGCTAGTTGAATTGAATCATAGGGAGATGTGGGCAATCATAAAGTTAAACATGGACCTAGATGCAGCTGAAAGTCATAGAAAACTACAAATGAATGAATTTGAAAAAATCAGGAATGAAGCTTACGAGAATGCCAAGATATACAAGGAGCGAACCAAGATATTTTATGACCAAGCAATATTCAAAAAATATTTTACTCCTAGTCAAAAGGTCCTTTTATATAACTTTAGGCTATACATATTTTCTAGAAAACTATGATCTAGATGGACTGATCCCTTTTTAGTTAAATAGGTCTTCTCGCATGGGGCTATAAAAATCAAGAACCCAAGTAATAGTGGCATTTTTAAGGTTAATGGTCAATGATTAAAACCATTCTTGAAATTAGCTATTGAAACTATAGAAGAAGCCATGGTTCTGTATGAACCACCATAAGAATCCTGAAGTCTAGCTGAAGATTTTAAACTTAGCGCTCTTGAGAGGTAACCCAACTTTTCTATTTGTATTTTCTTTCAATTTTAGTTTACTCATTTTCTTTTTTAATTTTTAGAACTATCAAGCTAAGTTAGGGTAAGAGCCAAATCCGCATAACACATCTAGCCAAGATGGACATCCCAGTATGGATGTATCTGTGCAATGCACAAGCACCTAGTTTAGGTGACATCTCTCTTTGTCTTATTTTCATATCTTTATTTTTCCTTACTCCATTGAGAATAATAGAAATTAAGTTGGGGGCTGGGGGTAAATAAAGTAATTAAGTCCTCGAATATGATAATAATGAGTCTTATGCACCTAATTTCATCCCGATTTGAAGTTAATCAGGCATTTTAATCTATGATTGATTAATGGTTTAGAGAATTTTTGAAATATTGAGGATCTAATTATTAAGAAAATCCAATAAATGATCAGGTCTAGAACAGTACAAATTTCTAAGTGATTCTAGAACTATCTTCCTATCTATATCAATAAAGAATCTACTTTGTATGGATATGAGTGTAAAATATCGATGTATGCAAAAACATCCCTATTATCAATAAAAAAAAAGTAGGTGTTGAGTATATCGCATCGAGTAATCGGGCTTCTTTGTTTAAGTAAGCATTGATGTTCATATCAAAAGATGAGAATACAAAGAGACTTCTTGGTATAGTCAGTCTTAACCTATAGTCCTTTTAACTTGAGTCAGTAAGTTCGAGGGGTATTTTATACCTAATGCCATAAAGCCAACTAGTTTAGGAGTCATTAGCCCAAAGCTCACTACAAGGATCAGATAGAAAGCTTAAGAGGTTAGGACATTGCATTGACTGTATGTATTTTATTTATAAAATTAAAATAAAGAGACCTAATTGCAAGAAGATAAAACATCAGCTCACATTAAAGCTAGAGGATTTAAAGAGTAAAGTAGGGAGTCGATCAAGAAAAAATTCTAGAATTTTATATTCTCCACTTAACCACTATTTGGGATGGAATTAATAATTCAATGATGCATCTCTTAATTCTCTGACCAGATATCCACTGACTTTAGAACGGCCTGAAGAAACTTTCACATCTAAATCAGTTGGTGCATACTTCTAATTTTTCCTTTTACTTGAGGATGAGTAAAACTTAAGTTTGGGGATGTGATAAACATATAAATTAAAATATTAGAAGCATCTGATTTGTTATTAATTGATCGTATTATTAAAAATTTGATACTTCTTGTTCTCTTTTGTAGAAAATTTGATACTCTTATACATACTTCTTGTTCTCTTTTATTCAAACTCAAAGCAAAATTCAAGAACCAATAGGCTAAGAGCAATCAAATTGAAGAACAGATCAAATAAAAAAGTAATCCAATGGCTTAGAAGCAATGCTCCACTTGACGGTCAAGATTTATAATGCCAACTCATAAAAATCCTAAAGATATCAAGATCTAAGGGATGAGAAGCAATCTCCTCTTAATCAAAGGCTATCATTGAAGGCACAATATAAAGCCCTTGCACTAAAAACCCAATGCCCTCTCTTCATGTTAAAAACAAATTAGCGCCCCTTCTTTCTTGCACTCCAAATTCTCCCTCACGCCCCTTGGTCTCTTGATTAAATCCCAACCCTCCATTCATTTAGGTGCCTCAAATATTCACTTAAAAATCCTAGTCATCCTTGTTCCCATCTCTAATTCGTAGTCTCACATTGCCTAATCAAATAAACTTCATACCTCTTAGCGCTTATAAATAAATCCCAACACATCAACCTAGAGATCATCCAAGAATCAAGCCATCCCTCTCCTTCTTCCTTTCCTACATGCCACCAAGCCTTAAGAATGCCTCCTCTCTTTCTCTCAAAAGCCTCCATGCCTCCCATCTTCTACCTTGGTGTTGTCATCTCTTTCCCCTCCTTCCACCACTTACTACAACTCCAAGGGATTGCCAAAGGTCTGAATTTTAGAGGAGCTTGAAGCCAAAGGAAGCGCCATCAATGCCAAGGATGATCCCTATGACCATGAGTGGCTAAAACTCCTCCGTCTTGGGGAGGAGATGACTTCTTTTGTAAATCAGATTTACTTTTCTTTATTCTATCTTTTATGTACTCTTTTTCATGCAAAGAATAAAAGAATATTTTTTTTTCAATATATGCTCATACTTTTATTTGATGTAAATAATTAGATTATTAATCTAAACAATCTATCTTCTTTGGAGATGCACTGTGATCCGAAGGATATGGCTCATGCTCAAGAAAGAAATAGATTGTCTTAGGGTTTGATCTCTTACCGTTTCTTTATAAAGCCTCTTGGGATAATCTATGTTCATAAAGGGATGAGCCGTGATTTGAGGGATACAGTCCGTACTCAAATAGAGATAGATTATACTCAAAGACCATTGACAATAAGCCACCCTTGCATGATCTTAAGTACTAAAATCTATTTTGCAAAAGAATGATTCATAATCCTTGAGATATTTCTTGCTTGATCATCTTTACCATTAATTTAAAATTTATTTTTTTGTTTACTTAGTTTCTAAAGTTTTTTTTTAAACAAGGATTTCAGTCTATACAAAATTTTGATTTTTTTTTTTGCTTTACATTTTAAATATGACTGCCTAAGATCTCTGTGGATCGACCCGACTCACCCTGTTTTATGGAACTAGGAGTTTGATAAAAATAGTATCTTTGATCGCTCTAGCGATAAGATTGCATCAATAGTTGAAAAAGATCAAAAGTTAGAGGGACTAGATTTTTCTTATTAACATTTTAATGGACCAATCTTGTAGAAATGGATGCTATTGGAAAGTTTGAAAGTGAGATAAAGAAGTTATACCCTCGACTTTTTGAAAATTTAGGTATACTAATTTTGAGAATGAAATTATTTTAAGAGGAGAAAATGTAAGTGCTTGATCTTAAGAATTTTTTAAATTTGCATGAATTTTAAAGCACACCAAAAAAATAGAAATATCATGTGTTGTGCACATGAGTTTTCCTTTTCTTCGATACCGGTTAGGAGAAGGGGAACCTAGGGCATGCTAAAACCCTAAAATTATTGATATATAAAAGGGCTCCTCCTCTTTATATTCGTCACTCCCAAACCCAATCCATCATTGGTGAGAAACCTTTCAACTTGTCCATGATTTTTCATGAAGGGGACTATAGGATTTTTTGATGAATCAACCATGAGACTTCATCGAAGTCAAGGTAATATCTAGATCTCCTTTTTCCCTTTTCTCCTAGAATGTAGGGGGTTGTTGTTGCTTGAGATTTAGCTAGCGAAGTGTCGGATTAGTCTTAGAAAGGATCATCCGCTATTTCTTCTCTTCCTCTCCTATCAAGCTGGCCAATATTGTTGGATTTGTTATGCTCAAGTTATTGAGGCCGGTGCAGTCGTCGGGGTGTGGGGTGGGTCGCCACCATAGTGGGGACCTCTTTATGGATGGAGGGTGGTCGATTACATTTATTTTCCAAGAAGAGGAGAAGAAAAATCAGAAGGGAGGGAAAAAAAAGGAAAACAAGAAATAGAGAAAAGGGCCGAGAATTCTTGACATTCTCTCTCTTCTCCCTTTCTCTTTCTTTTTCACTTTTTCTTTCTCCACTTGTTTAGTTGATCATGGTATGGGTTTGGGTAGGATGCATCTTGGACCAATGCTGTGAGATTAGGGGTCAAATTGATATCATACGACCATCTATCCTCATTTTGTGAAAATTTTCCATCATAAATCTTGAACATTTATATGTAATTTGATGGACCTAGCTCTGTAGGTAAACAATTATCAAAATCAAATAGTGTTAAGCTGAACACCTCACCTTTTGGTTCGTAGATCGAGGAGCAAGTCAGTATTTGCTATACTTGAATTAGTCATCTGGTAAGGATTCTTTAACACAATAATCCATATGATCATGAAAATTTTATTTATAGCTATATTTGCATAAATATGTGTTCCATATGTATACCAACTCATGTATCATGGTCCATGATTAATTAGATTTAATTATGGATATCATGTTGAATAAAAAAAATCATGATTTAACATAATTGATGGGATGTGGTTGGCATCTAGATTAATCGGTCATGTAAGAAATATGGTGTATAGTTGGATCTGCTTTAGTTGGCATGTAGTATTATTTTTTTGCCTGCCATGGGTTGGAGCATGATTCTGACTAATCTAATTGTGACTTTAATAATATGGATGGGGTATGGGTGGTGTTTAAACTGTTTGATCATACAAAAAATATTGTGTTTATGATTAGATTAGCCTTGGGCTGGGGTGTAGCATTATGTTTGGCCTATCGCAGGCTAAAGTATGATTATAATTAGTCCAATATCAAAAAAATAAATATTAATTTATATAACTATAAGAGTAGGAAAAAATAGAGCATGTAGACTAGTCAGCCATATGTGAAATATGACGTATCAGTCGCGGATTGACATACAATTTATGGTTGCCAGCCATTGGTGGAAGCATGGTATGTGTTTGGCTTGCCATGGGTTGGAGCATAGTTATGACTAGTCCAGTGCTAAAATTAAAATAAGATAATGAATCAGATATAATTGAAAGGTATTTGGACTAGCTGACATATGTGAAATGTGGTATTTGTGATGTTAGCCACGAACTGAGATGTGGTTATCGACCATGGATGGAAATAAGATGTGATTGGCCTACCACGAGCTGGAGCATGAGTGGGTCTAGTTTAGTATTTGAATGATAATGTGATTACAATCTAACCATGTTAATCAGATAATAAAAATAATTTCATTGGAATACTATTGAATTGAATTGTTATTTATAAATTACATATATTTTGAGATTTCTATATAGTGATATGCATGCGACTGAGTAGCTATACAATTGGAGTTCATGTGCATATTGGCATGGCTTATATATGTGCAATTTGTAGTATACACATTGTTATATTGAACATTATTCAAATTATTGATATATGAATCTTACTATTTTATTATCGGCTAATATTATCATAAAGATATTTCATATTCATACTAGTGTGATAGTGTGGTGGATTTTTATTGGGCTACAAAGCTCACTCTATTTTTCCTTCAGATTTGTAGGATATGTAGCATTGGTCAAGTTGGATGTGGAGTTTGAGTATGGAGTCCTTAGTTAGTTATTAATTGATTTTTTAATACCAAATAAATATTTCAATCTTGTGAACCTTATTTAATAAAGATGGAATGGTTTGGTTTGATAAATATAATTGAAATGTTATAATTCTTTCGATATTCCTATGGACTTATTTATTATTTAGGCCTTGCATGATCTCTATGTCATTGCTTTAGTTTTTATGTAGCCATGTCACATGGTTGATTCGGATGTCGGGTTTGGGGCATGACGTAGATGACTTGCTAATAGAGGAGATGCTACTAGATTATGCTAAAGCAAATGAACTACTTCATGAACTGAGCCTACTTGCTCTACTTCAACATCCAGATTGCCTCCTTGGGTTCCCCACTGGCCAAGCATTGTCCTCAAAGGATATTGTGGATGTTATGCTAGAGGCAACTTGTCCTACTTTATTCTCATTCATTTACACATTTAGCCAATCAGTGGCAATATTCAGGTGAATCAGTCGAAGGAGTTCATGCACTAGTGGAATTCACTATAACCATCTTTGGGGGAGGGGTTAGCCATTAGTTTATGTGTGCCTTTGATGTAGTGAAACTCCCTATTAACTTTTAAGTGAATGATGTAAGGAAGTCTTAGATATAGTCAACACATTCTCGGACCTCCTGGATCTATTGTACGCTAGTTGTGGCATTATCCAATCATGTTACATTCTCTCGAGGCCCTACCAGGGCCTCACCACTAGCCACCTTCAGAAGTCTAGATCTAGATGTTTTTGGCTCTTTTTGGTGATATAATCCCAAACTACCAAAAATTCTTTGAATTGTACAATCACTATTTCCTTGGTCTAGGAATAGGTCTCTCTGATCACTGGTATACAATGTGTCGCTGCTCGAATATGACTTTTCATCGAGGGGATTAGATTCTGGAGTGCACTCTTTGAGTGTGGGACCTGCAAAAGAAGTTTTGACCAAAGATAGCTCAGGCGGAGACCCTCCGGCCCTCAAGTTAGAATCAAGGGAATAGAGAGAAAGAGCGACTGGGTATTAGTTTTTTTGTATCTCCTAGGGTTCTCCTTTTGTTCACCTTTTATGGATGGTGCTGATAACTGTTTGAGGGTGATGATTGGGGTTAATTTTGATTGGTTTAAGTGCATCGTGGCGAGATTTGGGATCAAAATTATCGAGATGTGGTAGTTATCCCTCCCTTATTTGTTTCGTGGCCAGCTGGGTTGTATCTTACTTGAAAAAGAGCGAAACTCTAAGGGCAGATCTGCTTCGAAGGTCCATTTCATATATTCGGTGGAAGTCGAGAGCGATGAGGATGATTCTGGTTGGAAACTGAGGTCGAGGTCAGTTGGAATAAAGGTCGGTGATTGATACCTAGGCTCCACACTCATCATCAGGTTCAGAAGCCATCATAGGGTATGGTGGCCGAAGTAGGGTTCGACAAGCATCTTTATTCATACACTTGCTCAGGTGACCTTGGAGGAACTTTAAGCCATTCAGAAATATTTCACAATGAGAGGGGACCTCGGAAGGATCCCTTACAGGCCTTTATTCTTAAGGAGTGAAGGTCTTTAGCCGAGCTTGTTTCCACTACTTGCCAGCAGTGAAGTCGGATGATCTGCAGTCGAAGTCATCACATAACGTGTGATCAAACATCATCGAGGTTGCCACATGTCCTACGATTGAAGATTACAGTTTTATCCCCCAACACATACTCCCCTACTCCCTAGTTTCAACCATGATTAAACATAGGGAGTACTGTCAACAGACTTCATGTCGAGGACACATGGCATCATCCAATAGGCATAGTCGGTACATCCGTCTAACACTGAACCATCGTATCAAAGAGGCTGATAGAGTCACAATAACCATCAGGTGGCAATTTAATAATTGCTGAGATGGGATTCGAGGCAATATATGTGACTTTAGTGGTGCGGTAATTAATGCATCGCTTGATATAATCATTTGAACTGATTGGTCATCGCCACGTGGCATTTCTCCTCTAGCATAATTTGAATTTCTGAAAGATTGTGAGCTGCTTTCGCTATCTATATAAAAAAGGGTTTGTCGCTCTTCTTCCTTCTTCCTTCTACCATCTTCTGAAGCTAGGGTTTCCTTCTTTTTGAAGATTCTTCAAGGTCTGAGTTTTGCTGAAGGCTCTAAGATCTTGCTGAAGGCTCCTGACACCTTCTTCTTCCATTATTTGTGCTCTATCTTTTCGCCTTCTTTGGGTTGAGATGGGGAGGGTGGAGAAGAATATCGCATTATGGGAGCCCTCTAAATCCTGCATCACATCTAATGCCCCTTTAGTCTTGCCAGAGCTTGTAGATGCTAGTTTCACACCTGAAAAATATCATTCTATTCTAAAACTGGAAGACCTTAGCCTGATTAGGGCTCAATATTGTGTCCCTTCTGATTTTAATTTGGAGCTGCTCGATCCTTCTGGCAAAATCTGCAATTCTCCACCAGGTCGACTGGCTCTTTATGAGGAGTCTTTTTGGACTGGTCTTAGGCTCCCTCTACCTTCTTTCATAGTTGAATTTTTGTGCTCCCTTCTAAGATGTCTATAGGTTTGATAGTCCCCAATTCCTTCTGCTTCATTGTAGGTTTTCTAGTTGCCTACTTTTTGGAGGGTGTCAAACCTTCCATTGATCTTTTTTGAGCTTTCTATACTTTTAAGAAACATTCACATGAAGAATGGTGGTATGTTTCCCCTTAAAAGGGGGTTCGAGCTTTGATCCAAGGTGCTCCTCTCTCCGTTCATTGTTGGAAAGAGTACTTCTTATATGTCTCTTGTTCTGGGGTGAAGGACTAGGATTTTGTCAATTGGGGGTGACCTAACGAGTTGGACCTTCAAGCCCTCAAATTGAATGATGAAGATGAAAAATGCTTCAAATCATTGAGTGGGGCAAAGATTCCAATTCTTTCGAAACTATTAGCGGAGGGATCTTATATAATGCTGGTCTCAACCCAGTCAACCTCCAAGGTAAGAGTTCGTTCTGTTGGCATGATATTTTTTATTCATCGAACTCATATTTCTTAACTCTTTTGACCTTGTGTAGAAATGAAGCCCGAAGAAGTAGAAACTTAAGCAAACTGACCACGAAGAAGAGAATGTCTCAAGGTTCAACTTCGACCATCGGGGTTGTCGGATCAAAGAAACCTCGAGATGTGCCCCAAGCCTTTCTACAGGAGTCAATCGCTGATTCCCCCATAGTGGTGGTTGCACAGGTTGCCACACCAGTAGCTTAAGAGCCTTTTGCCCGAGCTGCTGTAGCACCAGCTCGGACAATAATAACTTGGGTGGTGAAGCCACTCACAATAAAAATTTGGGAGCCTACAGCAGCCACTGCTCTTGCTCTCGAAGTCTCAGTGGATGCATTGATTTTGAGTTCACCCCCTAGGTCAGATGCAAGTGACTTGGAGTCCGGCTTTCCCACTCTTCAGGGGTCAGAGGGTCCTACCACTGCCACCCCAGACTCAGCTTTCTGGAGTCATAGGGTGGTGTGTAGGCAACTCCAAAATTTCCTTCTTCCTATCGATATAGATTAGGTGGAAGAAATGACCCATGTTGCCCATCGATGCAGTCATGGCATTCACCCGGGTAGATATAATATATGCTCCCCCCTTCTCTTTCCTTATGCTTTCAGGCATTTATTTATTTTTTTAGGTTGGCCACCACCTTGCCCTCTTTCATAGTAAGATAATGGCAGCTCGATCTGTATTGGCAAGTGCTCGATCCGAGTTGAAGAGTCCATAGCCAAGGCCAAAGAGGCCAAAGCAATGACAGAGCACCTCCATGAGGGGATAAGAAAACTCAAGGCTGATCTTATAACTGCTGAAGCGGCCCAAAAATTGGCGGAGTCACTAAGTCCGTCACTGAAGCACTGAGGAATGATGCTGAAGTCTGTAAACTTGCAGTTGAAATGATGCTTTGGGAGGCTGAATCTATGCGCCAAAAGGCTAAAAAGGAGCGAGGAAAAGTCAAAACCGAGCTCCTAGAGGTGAAGAGCAAACTCACGGAGGCCGATCTATTGGGTTTCGATTGTGCAGTAGAATATGATTTTTAAAATTTTTTATGCTTTTAAAATAAATTTTAATGCTTAAAACAATAAAACCTGAACACAAATCCTAGGAACACCTTGTAGATTTCAATCAAACAAATCAAGCATGCATATTAGGTAGAAGTTATATCCTTTTGAAAATGATGATCTGATGCGAGGATGGTCTCCACAAGACACCAAAGTAGATATCCCCCAATGGTGATCCATATAGGATGGATCAAGATCCTTCCCAACTTGATGTAGTGCTGCAGTCTTCTTCACAAATCCACTACTAATTTTCTTCTCAAGGAATGGATTGCACCACCATCTGATTGCCTTCAATCTTTCTCAAAAGCTACATCAAAACTCTTTTCTCAAAAGATCTCACCACCCAAGACTGATTCAAAAACCCAACTCTTGAAAATTCTAAACCCTAGGATTAGCAACCATTGCCTTTCCTTTTCTCTCTTATCTTTTCTTTCTATTTTTCCTCTCTTTTTTTCTTATTTTTTTCTCAAATTTTTTCTATCATTTTTTTTTTCTCAACCCCACACCTAACAACCCAAGGAATAGCATCGAAATAACCAAGGTAGCACCCCTTTTTATAAGGAAAGTCAGGGAATGAGAAACAACCCTTGGTGCTACCATTAATTGACGTGGCGACTCCTAATTTTCTATGGTGATTTAATTCACTATGGAAAGTTGGTTAGGAATTTAATAAGCAGAAGGACTCTTCCTCTATGCACAACTCCCTAAGCACCATCAGATGCTGCTTCACATTAATAAAAGGCATGGAATAAATGGGATATATGGAAGGTGGTTAAGAGGGGTAATAAAGAAGGACTCTCCTTCTTAACACCATTTAAATGGGGTGCTATATGTAATAAGGCATGAAGATCTGGTGAGGTGGCATGGAGGAAGTTAGGTTCACATGGAACTCTTCCATGTGATAAGGTAACAAACCAAAAGATCAAACCTAATCTTATTAGGTCAAGGCATCAGGTTAGACTTAGCTCAGACACCTTTGAACTAACCTTATTGGAAACTTGGGTTAATACAATGTGCTAGCAAGTTAATTTAATCCATAGAATTTATAATAAATTTAATTAGACTAAATCAAAATCAAATCCTAAAGTATATGATCCATTGGGTTCTATATCTTGCTAGCAATAGACTCAGGCTCATGATCTAAATCAATCCGATTAGATTAGATCAGCCCAAATGCATCAATTAATCAGAATTCTTTCTAATTAAATTTTAAATTAAACTCTTTAAATTTTTATAAGTCCACAAGTCAAGATGAATTTCTAGCAATATGTCATGATTATCCGAAAGATATAAAATTTGATAGAAATATCAAAATTAACTTTCAATGGTAAGTTATCATACAATTTAATCCTTCGATCATACAACATCCTAGATGAGTTATGGATATAGAATCATATCAAGCCCAAATATTTATTTATATGTATCTTGATTAGAAGATGATGATTTAGTTGATGATATATTAGAAACTCTTTCTAATTATCATCCTGCTTTGGCCAAAAATTTCTTGAATCATCAACCTATGAGATCATATAGGATGTTCTCTCCCCTTATAAGGAGTTACTGATTCCTTGTTGACCACTCACAACCTCCATGCATACTTCACATATCCAAAACACTCCACACAAGGCTCAAGGAGTCAAGTTTGGGAAAGAACCAAAAACATAGATTCATATACACAAGGTACCATGATGATCTTAGGTCTAAGCACTTGCACTACTCCCACTAGAGAATAATCAGCTGACATAGTTATAAGGCTCTATCAAATATTTTCTCATTTGGTCAATTCAGTGAACTCATTTTCTAATGAGCATCCACATTCTTGTATTAGTATCACCACATAAGTGATTGTGAGATCAACCACCCTCTCCGTCGAGCATATATAGGATGTGCAAATCTTACCGGTATCATTGATCTCCGACTCAATGATCTTATGATTAAAAATATTTTAGATTAAGGCTATCAAGAATTTAGATCTCACTGGCATGATCTCATCATGATCCTAAAATTATTGCCCTAATCTATGGGGTTCATTATAATTTTAATTTTTAAATAAATATTAAGATGCAGCATATAATAAAATAAAATGCCTAATTTTATTAATAATTAGTGTCAAATATATGAGTTTGAAAGATAAAATATAAAAAAATATCTAATCGCATTACCCATGTGATTGACTTATAGGATATTATTCTTTCAATCTTCCACTTATATTGAAGCTAATCATCCCTATACTTGATGCCTATGCATTCAAGGTGGCAGTCAAACTGCTGCTGTGACAAAGCCTTAGTGAATGGATCCACTATATTGTCTTGGTGTTAACTCACTCTACGATCACATCTTGTCTTTCGATAATCTTTCAAATAAGGTGAAACCATCTTAGGATATGCTTAGATTTGAGATGAGATCTCGATTCTTTTGCTTGAGCAACAGCCCCAGTGTTGTCACAATAAAGTGCATGGCATGTACAATCTCAGAAATCATATCTAACTTTGAGGTAAACTTCTTCATCCAGATGACTTTCTTAACAGTCTTACTAGCAATAATGTACTCTATCTCCATAACTGAGTTAGCTACAGTCTGCTATTTGGAATTTGTTGGTGCAAAAATTTGCCTGCGTCGGAGAAGCTGGAGTCGAGGGTGTCGCGGTCGCCGTCGGGACCTGCAAAAGAAGTCTAAACCGGAGGTGGGGTTGCTCTGGCAAGACCCTCCGATGCTCAAGTCAGTTCTCTACCTCAACAAGAATGGAGTGCTCGAACGAAAATTTTAGCAGAGTTTCTAGGTAAAAAATGAGAGCTTAGAGAATAACATATCTAGGGTCCCCCTTTTATAGATGGGGGGAGCAGTGGGTTGATAGCGACTATTTATGATCGCCTCGTCGTGGGCCGTACGGGGCCAGGAGGAATTTATCACGAAGAGTAATGGGGTGGAGTCGTGGCTGTCACCATGGCTTGCCACCTGGAATCAGTTGCGGGGAGTGGAACGACGTCCGTTGTCATGACTCGTCAGAGAGTGGAGCAGAATCGTGGCTGTTACTGTGGCCTACCAGGGAGTAATGGGGCCGCGCAGGATCTGCCACAGGGAGTGGAGCAGAATCGTGACCGTTACTGCGGCCTGCCAAGGGGTCCAGACTTGTCGGCTGAAGTTCGGTTGGAGTCTGTAGCTGGAGTTGGAGGCGAAGTCCGGCTCCCGTAGAAGCTTGGACGAGGTCTTCCTGCAGTCGAAGTTGGGGACGAAGTCTGGCTCCTGTAGGAGTCCAGACGAAGTTTACCTGTAGTTGAAGTCAGAGGTGAAATCCAGCTCTTGTAGGAGTTCGGACGGAGCTTACCAGCGTTCGAAGTCGAGGATGAAGTCCGGCTCCCGTAGGAGTCTGGATGGAGTCTTCTTTCGATCAAAGTCGAAGACGGAGTCCGGCTCCCATCGGAGTCCGAACGAAGCTTGTCTGTAGTTGAGGAGATGGAGTTCGGCTCCCGTAGGAGTCCAGACGAAGCTTCTCTGCAGCCAAAGTTAGAGATGGAGTCTGACTCCCGTAGGGGTTTGGACGAAGCTTGTCTACAGTTGAAGTTGGAGACGGAGTCCAGCTCTCGTAGGAGTCCGGACGAAGCTTGTCTGCAGTTGAGGTTGGAGATGGAGTCCGGTTCCTGTAAGAGACCGGATGAAGCTTGTCTGCAACCGAAGTTGGAGATGGAGTCTGGTTTCCGTAGGAGTCCGGACGAAGCTTGTCTGTAGTTGAAGTTGGAGACGGAGTCCGGCTCCCATAGGAGTCCGGATGAAGCTTGTCTGCAGTTGAAGTCGGAGACGGAGTCCGGCTCCTGTAGGAGTCCGGACGAAACTTGTCTGCAGTCGAAGTTGGAGACGGAGTCCGGCTCCCGTAGGAGTCCAGATGAAGCTTGTCTGCAGTTGAAGTTGGAGACGAAGTCCGGCTCCCATAGGAGTCCGGACGAAGCTTGTCTACAGTTGAAGTTGGAGATGGAGTCCGGCTCCCGTAGGAGTCCAAACGAAGCTTGCTACAGTTGAAGTTGGAGACGGAGTCCGGCTCCCATAGGAGTCCGACTCCCGTAGGAGTCCGGACGAAGCTTGTCTGCAGTCAAAGTTGGAGACAGAGTCCGGCTCCCGTAGGAGTCCGGACGAAGCTTGTCTGCAGTTGAAGTTGGAGATGAAGTCTGGCTCCCGTAGGAGTCCAGACGAAGCTTGTCTACAGTCGAAGTTGGAGATGGAGTCCGGCTCCCGTAGGAGTTCGGATGAAGCTTGTCTGCAGTTAAAGTTGGAGACGGAGTCCAGCTCCCGTAGGAGTCCGGACGAAGCTTGTCTACAGTTGAAGTTGGAGACGGAGTCCGGCTCCCGTAGGAGTCCGGACGAAGCTTGTCTGTAGTTGAAGTTGGAGACGGAGTCCGGCTCCCATAGGGGTCTGGATGAAGCTTGTCTACAGCCGAAGTTGGAGATGGAGTCCGGCTCCCGTAGGAGTCCGGACGAAGCTTGTCTGCAGTTGAAGTCGGTGACGGAGTCCGGCTCCCGTAGGAGTTCGGGCGAAGCTTGTCTGTAGAATCCCTGAGGGGTCACTCCGAACACGAACTTCGGCTGGGGGGGTTTTACACCCAACACCAGTCCCCCTACTTTCGAGTTCGAGTTTCGATCGGAGGAAGTACAAAAAATTTTCAAAGCCGAAGTCGTTTCCTTGAATTCTGCACACGACCGCCCTCGAAAATCCTGGCATTTAATGCGCGCATGTTGGAGCTTTTTTTCGATTAGGGTGACCCGAAGAGTTTTTTCAGAACTCCCACCAGGACGTGATCCTAAGCGTCACACCATAAAAGTCTGTGAACGGTCAACCCTATGCCGCGGTGAGAGGGACACGTGGTGGGCACTGGTTGGCCTAGGGACATCCGCCACCATAACTGCGCCAGGCTTCGTTGCCTATTTATGCCCCCGTCTTTCCTCCAGGGGCTTCACTTCGCCTGAGGGTCGACGCCTTTCTTTCGCCTGAGAGCTTAGCTACTCAGCCACTCCATCGGTGCCCCTTCCGACTCTGAGCGTTCTTTGCACCGGTCTTTTCCATCTCCGCCGGCTCTCCGCCGTCTCCAGTCCCTCGAGTCTCTCCGAGGGGTTCCCCCATCAGGGCCTCCGCCCCGGAGGCCAATCTCAAGAGGATGCCACGGACTAGGAAGAGTGCGAGGAGGAGAACAACAGTCTGCGAGTTCTCCGATTGTCAAACTGCTGCTGAGGGTTCCCGTCGCCTTAAAGGGGGCTCGAGGGAGAATTTCTTTAACAATAGGGGTTTAATAATGGGGACAACCGGTGAAGGTTTTTCGTCTGAGAATTTTGGAGTAGCTGAATGGGGCGACACCGGTCAAGGGGCAGAGCTTTCGTCACAAGCTGTGGCAGGATCCTTGATGTCGTCGGGGCCGAGGGACCAGAAGCGGTCGGCGCCAACGGTGGGGCAGTAGAACTTGTTGTGGGGACGGTGAAAGTAGCGCATTCCGACCTTACCGAAACACCTAGGACGGTGGTTGTCGTGGAGCACACAGTGATGGCGCATGTCTCCGGCGCCATCACTACCTCCAGGGTAATTTCGATTCTTCTTGAAACAGGTCATCGTCGCCACTGCTGTTGCCTTTGCTGCCCCCTGAATTCTATCCCATCCTTTTCCCCCTAGGGTTGGGATTTCGGAGATGGAGCGGAACGAGGTGGGGGGCGAGAGCCGAGAGGCTTGTCACACGTACTGAAAAATGCTGCTGGAAAGGACAGAACCGGGAAGAGAAGTCTGTAGCTCGAAGTGTCCTTCGGTGTATCCCTTTCGAGTCTTGTAATAATGTTTTCTTTTTCTGGCCCTCCGGGTCTTGTAACGTATATCTTGTTAATCAAAAAATGAGAAGGAGATTTTGTTACTTCATTCGCATTTTGCGTCGAATCGTTATCTGTCGGACTTCTTTCCTTTACCATTGTTGTTGTTGTATTCCCTTCTCTCTATTTCTCTTCTTTTCTTCTTTTTCTCCTTTTCTTCTTCTCTTTTTTTTTTTTTTTTGACATCGTCCGTAGGTTGCTGATAGTTGTCACGTCGGCTCGCCTTTCAGTTGTCCTTCTCCCTCAACCTCAACGGCTCTATGATGTATATTTGACGAATAATATGAGAAGGGAATTTTCTGCTACCTCTTTTACTCGTGTGTTGAATTATCGCTTGTCGAGCTTCTTTTCGGCCTTTGCATCATTCGGAGGTACCCGATTGCCATCATATCGACTCATCTTTTTTGCCCGTGGCCGCAGATTCGTTTGGGGCCGTTCGAGTTTGGCGCCCCCCATCAGGGCTCGAGCTCGGAGGTCTGAGCTTCCGTCACCCTGAGGAAGTCATCTTATCTCGGGCTTGCATTGAAAGCTTCCTTGAAAGCTGGGGTTCTTGATAAGAACCTCAACCCTTGCTGAGACGGGGTTCTCTGCATCTTTGATGCTGTTTGTTTTCCATTCGTCGCTGACGTAGTCCATCGCTTTCCCTTTTAACTCCTCTCCCCTTTTTCTTTTTCGAGTGGGATTTTTTCCTCCGCTCTTGGTGGGGCTGCGGGAGTCCGGCTCTCGTAGGTGAAGTCGGGGGGAAGTCTGGCTCCCGTGAGAGTCTGGACGGAGTCTACCTGCAATTGAAGTCAGAGGCAAAATTTGGCTCCCGTAGGAGTCCAGACAGAGTCTTCCTTCGATCAAAGTCGAGGGTGAAGTCCGGCTCCCGTAGGAGTCTGGACAAAGTTTTATTGCGAAGGGGCTACTAGGGAGGGTCTCCCTTTTTCTCATCTGGTCTTGAATGACCAGACCTTAATTGATGTCAGGGCGAGGTTCTTTCCCTATTTCTGTCGTAACAGGTTTCAGCTCTGGTTAGGATGAGGGCACATATGGGTGTTGCTGGGTCCTTCCCCCCATCCGGTCTAAAGAGAATCGGGCCTTCGACTTTGCTCAAGTTAGGGTGAGGTTCTCCTCCTATCCCTAACAGGGCTGTGGGGGTTCATATGGGCGTTACAGGGCCTCTCCCCCCATCCGGTCTAAAGAGAACCGGGCCTTCAACTTTGCTCAAGTTAGGGCGAGGTTCTCTTCCTGTCCCTAACAGGGCTATGGGGGTGCATATGGGCGTTGCAAGGCCTCTCCCCCCATCCGGTCTAAAGAGAACCGGGCCTTCGACTTTGCTCAAGTTAGGGTGAGGTTCTCCTCCTGTCCCTAACAGGGCTGTGGGGGTGCATATGGGCGTTGCAAGGCCTCTCTCCCCATCCGATCTAAAGAGAACCGGGCCTTCGACTTTGCTCAAGTTAGGGCGAGGTTCTCCTCCTATCCCTAACAGGGATGTGGGGGCATATATGGGCGTTGCAGGGCCTCTCCCCCCATCCGGTCTAAAAAGAATCGGGCCTTTGACTTTACTCAAGTTAGGGCGAGGTTCTCCTCCTGTCGCTAACAGGGCCGTGGGGGTGCATATGGGCATTGCAGGGCCTCTCCCCCCATCCGATCTAAAGAGAACCGGGCCTTCGACTTTATCGAGATGAAGTTCCCCTTTTGCTTCCGACACAGTTTGTTTTGACTGCCCTGTCGATATAAGCTAGCGCCAAGAGGAGAGATATGTAGATATGCAACTTTTATTTAAAATAGAGTTATCGGTAATACATTCGTAAGTTTTTCGAGCTCCATGGTCGTAGGAGGTCTGCTCCTCCGAGCTCCTTGAGGTAATAAGTTTCGGGCTGGACTACTTCTTTGACCTCATACGGGCCTTCCCAGTTTGCGGCGAGCTTCCCTCGATCCTGAGGTTGCGAGACAGTGGCTTGTCGAAGCACTAGATCTCTTGCTCTAAAGGCTTTATTCTTGACCCGAGAATTATAATAGTGGGTGACTTTCTGTCTGTAGGCTGCCATCCGAACTTGAGCTACCTCCCATTTTTCTTCCAGCAAGTCAAGGTTGGCTTTAAGACCTTGCAAATTTTGATGTTTGTTGAATGCCACGACTCGTGCCGACGGGAGTTTAAGCTCAACTGGGATGATGGCCTCCATTCCGAAGGCTAAAGCAAAGGGGGTCTCCCCCGTGGGCAGTCTTTGGGTAGTTTAATACGCCCACAGCACATGATAAAGTTCGTCTGCCCAAGTTCCCTTCGCCTTTTTAAGCCTTATCTTGATCCCCTGCAGCAGGGTTCTGTTGGTCACTTCAGCTTCGTCGTTCGCCTGAGGATGGGCTACTGATGTGAAGTTGTGGGAGATGTTTAGATCTTCACAGAATTTGGTGAATCTCGCTCCCATGAATTACCGCCCGTTATCAGTGATTAGGGTTCTTGGCAGACCGAACCTGCATATGATTGACTTCCAAACAAAATCTTGCACTTTAGCTTCTGTGATTTTTGTCAGGGGTTCGGCTTCAACCCACTTGGTGAAGTAGTCAATCGCTACCAGGAGGAACTTCCTCTGCCCCGACGCCACAGGAAAGGGTCCAAGGATGTCCATCCCCCATTACGCAAAAGGCCATGGGGCACTCAAGGGTGTAAGCTCGGTGGCGGACTGTCTCTGGATGTTAGCATATCTCTGGCATCGATCACACTTTCTGACGTATTCAATCGAATCATGATGCATCGTCGGCCAGTAATATCCTTGGCGGAGCAACTTGTGGGATAAAGATCTAGCCCCCAGAAGGCTTCTGCAGATTCCTTCATGCACCTCCCACAAGGCATAGTCAGCTTCCGTAGGCTGGAGACATTTCAAAAGGGGCAAAGAGTATGATCTCTTGTACAACTTGCCCTCATAAAGGATGTATCGGGAGGCTTGATTTCGGAGCTTCCAAGCTTCTTTCGTGTCCTGGAAGAGGACCCCATCTCTGAGATATGTTATCAGTGGGTCGATCCAGCTGGGCTCGTGGTCAATTTCCAACATGGGCCGTGATTCTTCCATACTCGGGTACTTGAGCACTTCAAAGAGAATACCCCTGGGTAATTCGGTCGGAGCCAGCATTGCCAGCTTGGAGAGAAGGTCGGCCCTGCTATTTTCCAACCTCGAAATCTGCCTGATGTCAAAGCTGCTGAAGGCGGAGACGAGCTCCTTTACCTTTTCAAGATATTTAGCCATGCTATCCTCCCGCGCTTCGTAGTTTCCATTGACTTGTCCCACTACTAGTTGAGAGTCGCTGTGGACCTGGAGCCGATCTACTCCCAGCTCTTTGGCGATCCTCAATCCTGTGATCAGAGCTTCATATTTCGCTCCATTATTTGTTACGGGGAACTCGAAGCGCAGAGCATACTCCATGATGATTCCCTCTGGACTGATCAAGATCAGGCCCGCACCTGTGCCTGACATGTTGGAAGACCCATCCACGTAGAGGGCCCAAAAGCAATCAGAGGGATCTGCTTCTTCTTTGGGGAAGTTCGGTCGGGGCTCCAGGCCATCAATTTCGCCTTGTTCAGGTTCGGCCTTTTCTGGGATAGTACACTCCACTATGAAATCTGCCAATATCTGGGCCTTCACTGCTGACCTGAGTCGATAGTTGATGTCGAATTCTGTGAGCTCGATCATCCATTTTGCCATCCTCCCGGAGGCATCCGCCCGGTGTAGAATCACCTTGATCGGTTGGTCGGTGAGCAGCATTATGGTGTGCCCATGAAAGTAGGGTCGGAGCCTCCGGACTACAATCAACAGGGCGTAAGTCAGTTTTTCTAATTTAGTATACCTGGTCTCGGCATCTCTCAATGCATGACTGATGTAGTGGATTGGCCGTTGGACTTTTGCTTCTTCTTTGACAAGGATTGCCGCGAGAGCTATGGGAGAGACCGCCAGGTATAAAAATAGTTCTTCTCCAGGCTCTGGCTTCGCCAACAGTGGAGGTGAGCCGAGGTAGTTCCTTAGTTCTTCGAATGCCTGTTGGGACTCAGGGGTCCAACAGAAGTTCTTCGGCTGCTTGAGGGTTTGGAAGAAGGGTAAGCACCGTTCGGCCGACCTCGCGATGAAGCGATTCAGGGCTGCTACCCTCCCTGTAAGGTGCTGAACCTCTTTTATCGACTTTGGGGTGGCCATCTCCTGGATGGTGTAAATTTTTTCTGGATTGGCCTCAATCCCATATCCTGACACCATGAAGCCCAGAAACTTTTCCGAGGTCACTCCGAAAATGCATTTAGTCGGGTTCAGCTTTATTTTATATTTTCGAAGAGTGTCGAAGGTCTCCTCGAGGTCAGCAATGTGGTCCATGGAAGATTTGCTTTTTATGAGCATATCATCCACGTAGACCTCCATGTTGCGGCCGATCTGCTCCTTGAAGATTTTGTTCACCAACCGCTGGTAGGTTGCGCCTGCATTTTTGAGACTAAAAGGCAT
The DNA here is from genome assembly GCF_000442705.2 of Elaeis guineensis. Lineage (NCBI taxonomy): Eukaryota > Viridiplantae > Streptophyta > Magnoliopsida > Arecales > Arecaceae > Elaeis > Elaeis guineensis. Next base: position 37,410,824 of record NC_025993.2, read on the forward strand.
GACCCTGTAACAGTAAAGGCCATGGTTAGTAATGAAAATAGTCTTTTCTTCATCTTTCGGCACCATCCTGATTTGATTATAGTCGGAGAATGCATCCATGAAGGTGAGGAGCTCATTGCCCGAGGTCGCATCCACCAGTTGATCGATTCTGGGAAGGGGGTAGTTGTCCTTTGGGCAGGCTTTATTCAGCTTTTTGAAGTCTATGCACATCCTCCACTTGCCGTTTGCCTTTTTGACTAGGACAACGTTGGAAATCCAATCAGGATAATTGACTTCTCTAATGAATCTGGCTTTCAGGAGTTTGTCTACTTCCTCAGCTATCGCCTTTTGCCTCTCTGGTGCATGACCTCAGATTTTTTCTTTCGTCGGTCGGTGCTTTGGATCGACGGCTAGTCGGTGCTCCATGACTTCCGTGTCGATCTCCAGCATGTCCGCTAGAACCCAAGCGAAGACGTCCGCATTCTTTCATAGAAAATCGATGAGATGCATCCGCACCTCTTCCCCTAGGTTGGAGCCGATCATCGCCACATGCTCAGCATTCCCGTCGTTCAAAGGGATAGGTACCAGATCTTTGATTGGGCCGCCCCTCTCTTCAGTGAGGTCGTCTTGAGCATCCAGCCCATCAACTGGACAGGGGTCGGATTGGTCGCTTCTTTGCAAGGCTATGTTGTAGCAGTGTCTGGTCAGGGCTTGGTCTCCTCTGACCTCTCCGATCCCCTGGTTGGTAGGGAATTTCAACTTCAAATGGTAGGTTGACATGATGGCTCGGAGAGCATTGAGGCCAGGTCGGTTGAGGATTGCGTTGTAGGCTGACGGTGCCTTCACCATCAGAAAATTCACCAGAGCCCTGGATTGTCTTAGATATCGACCTGTAGCTACAGTCAAAGTCACCATTCCCTCCACCGGGATAGCGTCGCCGGTAAACCCTACTAGAGGGGAGGTAATCGGCCTCAAACGGCTGTCAAAGATGGACATTCTTGAAAAGGCATCATAGAACAAGATGTCGGCTGAACTTTCATTATCGACAAGAATGCAGCGGACGTCGTAATTTGCTATATTCAAGGAAACCACAACTGTGTCGTTACGAGGGAATTGGACTCCTTGAGCATCTTCTTCAGTAAAGGTTATGGGCTCCTCAATTTTTTGCCGCTTGGGGGGTACGGCCAGTACATTGGTTGCTTCCTGTCGGGATCCTCCCAAGATGGTGTTGGCGAAATCCGTCGGAGGTCGATTGTCTGACCGCTCCATGCCGGCCACCGTTGCCGGAGGATGCGGGGCCTGGAAAACTGGAGGTAAGGTCGGAGCCTGAGATCTGGCCGCAGAGGCCGTGGGTCATCGTGTGGACACCTTGCGGGGAGGCATCGGGCAAAGACCAAATGGAGGGAGGAGGAGAGGATGCCGGAAAAGATGTCCGGGGGCGGTCCCATTGAGCGCTCCTTCAAGAACAAGGGTACTGCGAAGACACAGCCCTTCCTCTAGCGCCAATCCTGTTGGTGCGAAAATCTGCCTACGTCGGAGAAGCTGGAGTCGAGGGGGTCGCGGTCGCCGCTGGGACCTGCATAAGAAGTCTAAACCGGAGGTGGGGTTGCTCCGGCAAGATCCTCCGATGCTCAAGTCAGTTCTCTGCCTCAACAAGAATGGAGTGCTCGAACAAAAATTTTAGCAGAGTTTTTAGGTAAAAAATGAGAGCTTAGAGAATAACATATTTGGGGTCCCCCATTTATAGACGGGGGGAGCAGCGAGTTGATAGCGACTGTTTATGATCGCCTCATCGTGGGCCGTACGGAGCCAGGAGGAATTTATCACGAAGAGTAATGGGGTGGAATCGTAGCTATCACCATGGCTCGCCATGTGGAATCAGTTGCGGGGAGTGGAACGACGTCCGTTGTCGTGACTCGTCAGGGAGTGGAGCAGAATCGTGGCCGTTACTGCAGCCTGCCAGGGAGTAAAGGGGCCGCGTAGGATCCACCGCAGGGAGTGGAGCAGAATCGTGGCCGTTACTGCGGCCTGCCAAGGGGTCCAGACTTGTTGGCTAAAGTTCGGTTGGAGTCTGTAGCTGGAGTTGGAGACGAAGTCCGGCTCCCATAGGAGCTTGGACGAGGTCTTCCTGCAGTCGAAGTTCGGGATGAAGTCCGGCTCCCGTAGGAGTTCGGACGAAGTTTACCTGTAGTTGAAGTCTGAGGTAAAATCTGGCTCTTGTAGGAGTTCGGACGGAGCTTACCAGCGTTCGAAGTTGAAGACGAAGTCTGGCTCCCGTAGGAGTCCGGACGGAGTCTTCTTTCGATCAAAGTCAAAGACGGAGTCCGGCTCCCGTCGGAGTCCGGACGAAGCTTGTCTGTAGTTGAAGTTGGAGACGGAGTCCGGCTCCCGTAGGAGTCTGGACGAAGCTTGTCTGCAGCCAAAGTTGGAGACGAAGTCTGGCTCCCGTAGGGGTCCGGACGAAGCTTGTCTGCAGTTGAAGTTGGAGACAGAGTTTGGCTCCCGTAGGAGTCCGGATGAAGCTTGTCTGCAGTCGAAGTTGGAGACAGAGTTTGGCTCCTGTAGGAGTCCGGACGAAGCTTGTCTGCAGTCGAAGTTGGAGATGGAGTCCGGCTCCCGTAGGAGTCCGGACGAAGCTTGTCTGTAGTTGAAGATGGAGATGGAGTCCGGCTCCCGTAGGAGTCCGGACGAAGCTTGTCTGCAGTTGAAGTCAGAGACGGAGTCCAGCTCCCGTAGGAGTTCGGACGAAACTGCAATCGAAGTTGGAGATGGAGTCCGGCTCCCGTAGGAGTCCGGACGAAGCTTGTCTGCAGCCGAAGTTGGAGATGGAGTCCGGCTCCCGTAGGAGTCCGGACGAAGCTTGTCTGCAGTTGAAGTTGGAGACGGAGTCCGGCTCCCGTAGGAGTCCGGACGAAGCTTGTCTGCAGTTGAAGTTGGAGACGGAGTCCGGCTCCCGTAGGAGTCCGGATGAAGCTTGTCTGCAGTTGAAGTTGGAGATGGAGTCCGGCTCCCATAGGAGTCTAGACGAAGCTTGTCTACAGTTGAAGTTGGAGACGGAGTCCGGCTCTCGTAGGAGTCCGGACGAAGCTTGTCTGTAGTCGAAGTTGGAGACGGAGTCCGACTCCCGTAGGAGTCCGGACGAAGCTTGTCTGCAGTTGAAGTTGGAGACGGAGTCCGGCTCCCGTAGGAGTCCGGATGAAGCTTGTCTGCAGTCGAAGTTGGAGACGGAGTCTGGCTCCCGTAGGAGTCCGGACGAAGCTTGTCTGCAGTTGAAGTTGGAGACGGAGTCCGGACGAAGCTTGTCTGCAGTTGAAGTTGGAGACGGAGTCCGGCTCCCGTAGGAGTCCGGACGAAGCTTGTCTGCAGCCAAAGTTGGAGATGAAGTCTGGCTCCGTAGGAGTCCGACG